>NC_061525.1:25045000-25315000 GCF_022379125.1 Scophthalmus maximus
ATACGGGACCAGACTACTGATACGGGACCAGACTACTGATACGGGACCAGACTACTGATACGGGACCAGACTACTGATACGGGACCAGACTACTGATACAGGACCAGGCTACTGATACAGGACCAGACTAAAGGACCAGACTACTGATACGGGACCAGACTATAGATACAGGACCAGACTACTGATACGGGACCAGACTACTGATACGGGACCAGACTACTGATATGGGACCAGACTACTGATACAGGACCAGACTACTGATACAGGACCAGACTACAGGACCAGACTACTGATACGGGACCAGACTATAGATACAGGACCAGACTACTGATACGGGACCAGACTACTGATATGGGACCAGACTATAGATACAGGACCAGACTACTGATACAGGACCAGACTACAGGACCACACTACTGATACGGGACCAAACTATAGATACAGGACCAGACTACTGATACGGGACCAGACTACAGATACAGGACCAGACTACTGATACGAGACCAGACTACTGATACGGGACCAGACTACAGATACGGGACCAGACTACTGATACGGGACCAGACTACTGATACGGGACCAGACTACTGATACGGGACCAGACTACAGATACGGGACCAGACTACTGATACGGGACCAGACTACTGATACGGGACCAGACTACTGATACGGGACCAGACTACAGATACGGGACCAGACTACTGATACGGGACCAGACTACTGATACGGGACCAGACTATAGATACGGGACCAGACTACCGATACGGGACCAGACTACTGATACGGGACCAGACTATAGATACGGGACCAGACTACCGATACGGGACCAGACTACTGATACGGGACCAGATTACTGATACGGGACCAGACTATAGATACGGGACCAGACTACTGATATGGGACCAGACTATAGATACGGGACCAGACTACCGATACGGGACCAGACTACAGATACGGGACCAGACTACTGATACGGGACCAGATTACCGATACGGGACCAGACTATAGATACAGGACCAGACTACTGATGCGGGACCAGACTACTGATACGGGACCAGACTATAGATACAGCACCAGACTACTGATACGGGACCAGACTACTGATACGGGACCAGACTACTGATATGGGACCAGACTTTAGATACAGGACCAGACTACTGATACGGGACCAGACTACAGGACCAGACTACTGATACGGGACCAGACTATAGATACAGGACCAGACTACTGATACAGGACCAGACTACTGATACAGGAACAGACTACTGATACAGGACCAGACTACTGATACGGGACCAGACTACAGGACCAGACTACTGATACGGGACCAAACTATAGATACAGGACCAGACTACTGATATGGGACCAGACTACTGATATGGGACCAGAATATAGAAGAGGACCAGACTACTGATACAGGACCAGACTACAGGACCAGACTACTGATACGGGACCAGACCATAGATACAGGACCAGACTACTGATACAGGACCAGACTACAGGACCAGACTACTGATACGGGACCAGACTATAGATACAGGACCAGAATACAGTTAAAGGACCAGACTATGGGACCAGACTATAGATACTGGACCAGAATACAGTTAAAGGACCAGACTACTGATACGGGACCAGACTATAGATACGGGACCAGAATACAGTTAAAGGACCAGATTACTGATACAGGACCAGACTACAGGACCAGACTACTGATACGGGACCAGACCATAGATACAGGACCAGACTACAGATACAGGACCAGACTACAGGACCAGACTACTGATACGGGACCAGACTATAGATACAGGACCAGAATACAGTTAAAGGACCAGACTATGGGACCAGACTATAGATACTGGACCAGAATACAGTTAAAGGACCAGACTACTGATACGGGACCAGACTATAGATACGGGACCAGAATACAGTTAAAGGACCAGATTACTGATACAGGACCAGACTACAGGACCAGACTACTGATACGGGACCAGACTATAGATACGGGACCAGAATACAGTTAAAGGACCAGACTACTGATGTGGGACCAGACTATAGATACGGGACCAGAATACAGTTAAAGGACCAGACTACTGATGCGGGACCAGACTATAGATACGGGACCAGAATACAGTTAAAGGACCAGACTACTGATGCGGGACCAGACTATAGATACGGGACCAAAATACAGTTAAAGGACCAGACTACTGATGCGGGACCAGACTACAAGACCAGACTTCAAGAATAAACCTGGTTTGACTGCAGCACCAGGATCTGGTCTCGCTACATGTGAGGTGGTGTGAAGCATTTTATAATCTGAATAACCTGCCTGAGTCTTATCCCCGTCCATAGCTCACCTGTACCCAGCCAGGATGTTCATGAGGGTGGACTTCCCGGCTCCTGAGGGCCCCATGATGGCCACCAGATCCCCGCTGGTGAATTTCCCAGAAATCCCTTTGAGCAGAGTTTTGTAACCTGAGACAGAAAAGAGAAAATCAGAGAGCCGGTTCCCAGACGCTCTGAGGACGGGGCTTCGTCTGTCCCCGGGCACACACACACACTGCCGTGTGTTGGAGATCAGGTTACACCTGTAACCTCCCTCTGTGGTTCAGTTCAAACTCTTCATTAGAAATAATCTGTTTGTGTTGATGAGGATTGTTCTGTTTTATTATCACGAGGAAAAAGATTTTGATTCAAACAACAATGATGAATAATATTATTGATAAAAACTTTAATTAAACATTCATCAATAGGATCAACAGAAACTTCATTGGTAACTTTTCTGATCATTGAAAAAAGTTCATCATTTCAACAATGTTCAGTTTGTTCTTCATATTTTATTTTGTTCCAGATGTTTTATTATATTGTTGTTCATTATCTCTTTACACAATATCTTTCAGGACAAATGTCCACGAAAAGAAACAATGTTCAAGTCTAATTTATGATTTTGGATATTTTCTAAACTTTATTATCAATGTTTTAAACTTTATCAATCATCAATTATCTAAACATTATTAATGATCAATTATCTAAAATTCATAATCAATAGTCTAAAAGTTCTGTCTCTTCCAGACATTGGAAGAATCAAAGCATCTGGAAAATGTTGTTAGTTTATTAATAATAGTATGAATGTGGTTACCATGGAAACCAAAGATGAGGATGAAAACAACCTGGAGTGTTTTTGTGCTGATGAAACCCGAACGCTCTTTAATGAGATTATCAGATTTGATCAGGATCTTAATCCACCGACCGACAGTAACCTCTGCTGCAGTGATACACACTGTACTGCAGTAATATACGCTGTACTTCACACTGTACTACAGTACGTAGGATGTGAATCATGCAGCAAACCCTTGTTCCCTGAGCGGGACAAAAAAACACCTGGAACTTTGAACCTGAGCGATTCTCTTCATCACACAGTGTAAAATCTGTGGGTGGGTCCGGTGACCTCCGGTGACCTCCGGTGACCTCAGGAGGAGGAGGTTTGAGAACAGGTGTGAGAACAGTTCTCAGTGAAACTCGACGTTCTGAGGAGAACAAAGCGTCGGAACCTGATCTGACTTCGACAGCGTCTCATTAAAGACTTAACTCAACAAAGAGACGATCAGAACTGATCACATTTCACTTTTAATGCATCCTACAAGTCCGACACTGGTTTTATTTGTTTGTGTATTTACAGATTTATAACTGATTGATTTACTGTCTCTGGATTGTTTTCCTGTTAATATTCCTCTCTTCATCTCGTCATTGTAACATTTCATTATTTTATCTTTGGTTTTGTCTTGTTGCAGATTCATGAGACATACAACAGCGTTTCTATTTATTTAATTATTTGTAATGTTGTTTTATGTTGGTGATGACATCATCACATGACAGATGATCTTCTGAACGTTTACGCAGGTCGGATCAGATGGCGTGAACTTTTTGTTCTTGTTTTTTCTTTCTCTCTTTTGTTGTGAAAAGCTGAAACTGGAAACAAGGTTTTCTGTTCAGTCACTCGTGTGGTTTCACCGTGACCATGTCTGAAACACCTAAATCTGACAAATACGTTTTTTAACATTTTCATTTAATATTTTTGTTTGCCCATTGATCAGTTCTAAACAGAGATGTATTCCACATGAGTCCCATCGTGAAGCAGCAGCTGCAACGACCGACTTCAGGTCCAAACTTTCGTTTCCTGCTTCTAATCTGAGCTGCATCTTTTTACAGCAGGAAAGAGATTAAGAGATTACATCTGATAATCCACACACACACACACACACACACACACACACACACACACACACACACACACACACACACACACACACACACAGTGAGTGATAATAATAAACTGGACAGAAACAAAAGATCGATAGACATTCATAGATGAGTGGAATCATGTTGTTGTGTCACGCATCAGCATTTCTTCTCGTATCATATTATTGGCTAACATTAACTGATATTAGCCGTCTTCACACGTTTCAGTGGTGGAGACTGAGAAGCACTTCCTGGAGCGCCTTCACAATAAAAGATCATCATCCAGATCGTGGTTGAAGAAGATGAAAGCTGAATCGATTCCACTCGTCTGAAGTACACTGAGGATTTAAAACTGTCAGACTGTTCTTATAGAAGCAGATCTAGATTGTGGTTCAGTACCTTTCTTCCTCCACCAGGGTCCCTCTCTGATGGAGTAGGACACGTCTCTGAACTCCATGTTGACCGCCGGCCTCCGTGGTAACGAGGAGAACCTCTGGGCCTCCGTCAGGTTATTGTCCACCTTCTTCAGGTGTCCCTGCAGCAGCGGCGTCTGCTGGCCGCCGGACGGCCGCGCATCCATACAAACACACACTGTCCGAGGGTCCAACATCAGGTCCGGGGGCCCGTTAGTGTTCTGAGGGTCAGACAGGAAGCTCAGGTGAGGATCTGAACACACACACACACACACACACACACACACACACACACACACACACACACACACACACACACACACACACACACACACACACACACACACACACACACACACACACACACACACACACACACACACACACACACAAGCACACACACACACACTGAAGTGACTGTGATCAGCTGTAGTTTGCAGTGAATCCAGTGATGACAGTCACTATGACAGTGGAGATTCTACAGACTCTGAACTGGTCAAACAGCTTGTGGCTGAGATGAATGTGGTGGAAATGTGTCCAGTGCAGAACTCAATCCATTAGTCAAATAACTGATTATCTAATTTGTTAATCAATTTCTGTCCATGTCTGTCCTCGTGTCTCCGGACATCAGCTGATCCTGTGTCAGTTGGGCAACATGTTGCTGTAGTTGGGCTGAAACAGAGGACGTTGCCGTGGACCGTCTGTGGACGGACTCCGACGGACTGTTGTGAGCAGATTAGCCGTCAGCTGGGTCAGAGGAGTCGAATGCGGGACGATAATCTGCTGGAGGTAACTGTCAGACAGAGCAGCACTCAACAGGATTTATACAGAGTCACTGCTGCTGTGCTTCATCTTCATCATCATCACAACTCGCACCTATTGCTACTGCTCTTTATATAGTATTCATATACCTTTGTATTTTTTTTATTTAATGTTATTTTTTGTTAAATTTTGTACATACTAACCCTTTTTTGTAAATTTCTTATATATTTTTCTGTCCACTTTGCTGCTGTAATTCCCGAATTTCCCCACTGTGGGTTGAATAAAGGTATATCTTATCTTATCTTAACTCTTCGATCTTTACAAAGGTCTGATTGATTGTTTTTCAGGCTCAGACTTTTTTCACCTTTTTGTTTCTGTTTGTAAACTGTGAAAATATTGAAAATTATAAAATATATTTTCATTTTTGTTGACGTATAAACTGAGTTTCTGGTTTAAAGTCTGTTGAAAGGAAATTTGTCCACTTTGTCTCTGAGATATGTCTCTATAATGTTTCCACTGTGTCTGTTTCAACTGTCTTCATTAACTTTGACTTTGTCCTCAGTTTGTCTCAACTAGATGTCCAGTGTCCAACATGTATTCATACAGATCAGTATCACAAATATCACTTCATGTACAGTGTTAGCCCAGTGAGATGAGTCCAGTGTGATGTGTCCAGTGTGATATGTCCAGTGTGTGCAGTGTGATGTGTGCAGTGAGTCCAGTGCAATGTGTCCAGTGTGTGCGCAGTGCGATGTGTGCAGTGCGATGTGTCCAGTGTGTGTGCAGTACGTGTCCATTGCGATGTGTAAAGTGTGTGCACAGTGTCCTCAGTACTCACCATAATGATGGAGTTGGTGACGGTGGGGTTGTGGACGGACCAGGCGGCCATCAGACAGGCCATCCCTCGAGACAGCAACACTCTTCCTCCCTCAAACATCTGATCACATCTCACGACACACACCAGCCCTGACTACTGGCCCCGCCCCTCCACTCCCTGACCCCGCCCCCCTGTGACTCAGTGTTTTAAAAAGCCTCGGGTCAGGACACATCTCTGAGCTCAGACACCGTCCTGAATAACACAACCAGAACCAACACGTTCCGATTTTAAAACTGTTCAATCATTCAGCTGAATTTTGTAATCTTCACCTAATTCTAATATCTAATATTTTCTAATATACTTCTCATGTTTCAGTGTGGACACTTTCTACATTTCCTCACATAAATATAAACCTATTTAAAGACTATTTAATTAGTAAAGATATGACGAAAAAGGGCGCCAAATCATCACGATCGCCCCCTGGTGTCTGGCTGCAGTATTGGCCATAAGCCCCACCCCTGCAATGTTAGCAGATGGGACATGGACCTAGGGCGGCATCTAACAGTTGTTGTCATTATCGATCTGTAGATCCTTTTTTTGATAAAGTGATTAAATGTATGGTTCATAAAATGTCATAAAATCGTGCTTCCCACAAACTCCAACATGTTTTGTTCACAAATAAAAGATATTCCGTTCACTGTCACACAGGAGCAAGGAAACCAAAACATATTCACATTAAGATGCTGAATTATTATTATTTTTCATAAAAACTACTTGAACCGATCAATCGATTATGCAAATAGTTGGCAACTAATTTAGAAGTTGATTAATCGATCAATAGGAAGCTCCAGTGTACCCTATGCTGAAGGAGATAGGAAAGGAAGCATTCAAGCTCCTTTCCTAAACATTTATAGAATCTGAACATTATCATGGTGCTGAGGAAACATTTCAGGGTGACTTCAGGATTTAGGAAACTTCCTTAGTAAATTTGACAATTGGAACGCACCCCGGAGGCTTCACACTCAGTCTTTAGTCAGACTGAACCTGCACCAGGTGACGTTCAGCGTCCAGTTCCTATGACAGCCCCCCCCGCTGGCCGAGCTACAGGACTACAACAAGAACACACTGACTCCTCTTGTCTCTTAGTAACAACATCCATATTTAATATCGTCACAGACACAAAACATTCAAAATAAAAGTTTGGTCGACATTCAGTCACTTCCTGCGTGCGTCAGGGAGGAGCAGCAGGAGGATGAGGAAGAAATCGTTATGATCAACATCTGTAAACTAACGTCGTCAAACTCTCGTGTTCGTCGCTGCGCACGAATCAAACCCACAGATTAGTGACGTCAGCTGATGACGTAATTGGCTCCGCCCACCAGCGGAACCAATTCAACACCGTCAGTTTATAATATGACACTGACGGTTGTAGGTTTTATCCATTGAGGGAATGGAAACACATCACCATGACGACAACAGAAAGAGAAACTGCGACGCGACATGACGATGGTCTCAGGTTCAGTTCATTGGTTTGACTTGGTGTCAAGGATCAAATAAAAAATGACCACGAACAAGGAATCGGTTTCGACAGAAGACACGCATGACGTGATGATGCGTTCAAGCGCAGTGCTGCGTTCACTGACGTCCGACAGAAGCATCAAGGTTCTGTAGCTCGTCAGTGTCGACGAATCAGGACAGAGAGACGAGCGACAAGTCACACTGGAGAATTTTATTCATCAGGACAAAAATCTACGCCACAGTTTACACCTGACCTTGTGTGCAGAAGAATCAAACCAATGAACCGGGCCTCTCCCTTGCTCCTCCGCTCTGACGACGTCGTGCAGCTTTTACTTCATCTTCTTGTCCGTGGCGAGCGTGTCGTGCAGTTTGGAGACGCACTTTTCAAACTGGTCCATCGACAGCATCCCGTCCTCGTCGAAGAACGCCGCCACGGACCTTGTGAACTCTGTTTCCCTGAAGCTCCTGGACTTCCCGTCGGTGAAGGAGACTCTGAGCGTGTACTGGTCGTCAAACCTGGAACGAGAACACAGAGCGATGCGATGACGTCAGTTCAACAACGTGCAGAGAATTTTCTCTTGTGACAAGGTCGCCGGACGATCACCGACCGTTTGAGGGAGGACGAGAGCTGCCAGGTGTGATCCGGGTCCATCCCGGCCGGGTCCTTGTGCAGAGCCACAAGGAAGATGTTCTTCTCCTGGTACGAGGTGTAGAGCGTCAGTATTCCCATCATGATGAAGTACGTGATGGAGGACGAGTTAGGGAACACGACACACACACACACACGCGTGCGCACGCACACAGGTGCACTTCCTGTGTGCTGAAGGATATGAGATGACGCAGCAGGCCAGGACGGGCCTGGACTCAGGGAACGGGTGCAGAAAGTCCCAGACCAGCGCCAACATGGCGAAGAGGCAGGAGATTGTGCAGATCAGCAGGCGACCATCGACCAGCTGGAAGTTCTCCACGTAGCCGAACTTCTCCAGCAGCACCTGCAGGGGGCGCAGCAGCAGGCTGAGGCACAGACAGACAAGAGCAGCGGCTCACAGACAAACTACAGACGCGATGGAAACGTTCCTCCACTGGTGTTTTTTTACTTCCTGTGATGTCATTTCCTGGGAAATCTTCAAACGCTTATTGTCTCTAACATCTAAACAACCTGAGGTAAAAGGTTCCGTGAGTCAATAAAACATATTAATGATAAAAGTCCTGAAAGTGTTTTGGAAATTAAATGAATAATAAATCATGTTTCTCTTTCACGTTACAACGTGACACTGATCCGTGGCAGCGTGTAGAGGTGAACAGTGAGGTTCTGGAAGTGAAAATCCATATTTTCCACTGACATTTTGTTTATTAGTCTTAATGTGGTTCCTCTCCGAGGTCGAGTCACCAGTCGAGCTGCGAGGTTGTGAAACGATGGAACATGAACCTGTAGAAGTCCGTATGAACTCTACCTGGTTGTAAGTGAACGCAGCGTGAGTTACTGCTGCCACTGAACACTACGGTGGTGATTCACTTTATACGCTCACAGAACACAAGACTCCAATCAACTATATAAACTCTACAGTGATGATGATGAGGTTCAATTCAAGAATAAGATAAACTGTCGTTGAAAGTTGTTCACAATGAATTATGGGATGAGTCGTTCCTTCGTCTTGTACCTTTGACTTTTCTTCAGTTTTACAATTATTGTTTTGCTCAGAATAAATAAAATGTTCTATAGTGAAGATTCATATGGTATCCGACCGTCTCGGTTCAGGATTAAAACTATTTATATAAAGATTTTATGAAATCTCAATGGAGAAATTCACTTCTGGAACCGGCGCTGTTCAAAAAGTGGGCAGAGTCACTGTTGCGCTCTTTACGCCGCCGTAGGTTATGAAACCATCATCCTGCTGTTTTTATATCTGAATCTCTTTTCTCTTCCTGCAACACACTGTCAGCTGTTTGAGCACTCATCCTGTCGTCCAATCAGAAAGCTCTATGGAGTCTTTAGCCCCTCCTCCTCCAGGTGAGAAGTTAAGAGTGAACAAGGTGAAACCTTCTTGGCAGCGTCGTCCAGAGAGTTCTTCACCGCGGCCCCGTCCCATTTATCGATCTTCACCGGCTTCTCAGCGATCCTCCACTGGAAAACACATAATCAATCAATCAATCAATCAATCAATCAATCGATCAATCAATCAATCACTTGGGATGCTCAGGAGCTCACGAAAACTTGTCAGACCTGGTCAGTGAGGGCGATACCCTGATGTCCCAAATTTCATTTTTAGTTAAGTTCAGTCAGAACGGCTCGATAGTGTCGTGAGATCAAACACTACAGTGACTCTGATCAATAACTGATAACTCTGCAACACACAGTTACACCGAGTCTTTTCTCTGTGCAGTTTGTTGCAGCAGAACAACAGTAACAGTTACAGTCTCAGTTATTGTTACAGTGCTACTAACTGTTAGTGACAGTAACAGTTACAGTCCCAGTTACAGTCTCAGTCACTGTAACAGTCCCAGTTACAGTCTCAGTCACTGTTACAGTCTCAGTTACAGTCTCAGTCACTGTAACAGTCTCAGTTACAGTCTCAGTAACAGCCTCAGTCACTGTTACAGTCACTGTTACAGTCTCAGTCATTGTTACAGTCTCGGTTACAGTCTCAGTAACCGTCTCAGTAACAGTCTGAGTCACTGTTACAGTCTCAGTCACTGTAACAGTCTCAGTTATGTCTCAGTTACAGTCTCAGTAACTGTTACAGTCACTGTTACAGTCTCAGTGATTGTTACAGTCTCAGTTACAGTCTCAGTAACAGTCTCAGTCATTGTAACACTCTCAGTCACTGTAACAGTCTCAGTTATGTCTCAGTTACAGTCTCAGTCTCAGTAACTGTTACAGTCACTGTTACAGTCTCAGTGATTGTTACAGTCTCAGTTACAGTCTCAGTAACAGTCTGAGTCACTCAGTCTGTGACTGTTACTGAGACTGTAACAGTGACTCAGACTGTTACTGAGACTGTAACTGAGACTCAGATTGTTACTGAGACTGTTACTGAGACTGTTACAGTCTCAGTCACTGTAACAGTCTCAGTTATGGTCTCAGTTATGGTCTCAGTTACAGTCTCAGTCACTGTAACAGTCTCAGTTACAGTCTCAGTCACTGTAACAGTCTCAGTTACAGTCTCAGTTACAGTCTAAGTGACAGTTACTGAGACTGTGACTGTTACTGTAACAGACGCGGCTCCGTCTCTAACGGTTTCTTCCTCATACGTTGACTTTAGCCTGTTAGCATTAGCTCAGCTCGCTAACGTTGCGGCCGCTCGGCGGCAGACCAGCGGCTCCGGTCTAACCCGAGCTCCGGCTCTTTGACCTCTGGGGTCAGATCACCGGGCTGAACTTTGACCTGACTGCGACTTTAACGAGCACTTGGTTTTGAGTCCTCACCTTCTCCAGCAGCCCGCTCGTCCCGCTCCTCGCGGCCGCCATCTTCTCTTCCGCCTCAAACACAGTTCCGGTGACCTGGACGCGTCTGATTGGCTCTCGGCGACATTTGAAGGCCAGCCACGTCTGACGTCAGCAGTGTCCGCGTGACCGGGGCCGCAGAGTGCGCGCGCTCCTCAAGCGTCAAGGAAGACGAAACCAGGAAAAAAAGAATTAAATGAAAAACTTTACTCTCGGTTTGACTCGACAGTTCACTGTCGAACATCAATATTAACCTTCTGTCAATGAGCCGATATAGAACTGTCAAGTTCATATTTAAATAACTGAAATATATATATATGTATGTATATACAGGTAAATATATAACAAAATTAACAATCATGCAATCTTTAACATAATAATAAGAATATATAATGTCACAATGTATATCATTTAATCATATATTACACACACACACACACACTTTCCCATTCACTTGAAAGGTATGAGACTTTTGGACCCTATGTATTTATGTATATACATATATATAACCGGCCCCAGACTGTGAGACTAGGCCCCCACCTCTCCTCCACTCGCATGTTGAGTACCGGCTCCCCACAGGGCTGTGTGCTAAGCCCCGTCCTATACTGTCTCTACACCCACGACTGTAGTCCGGCCCACAACAACAACTCATCTCCTGGACAGACAACATCACAGCGGGCATCACGAAGGCTCAGCGGCGGCTGCACTTCCTGAGGGTCCTCAGGAAGCAGAACCTGGGCTCCAACCTGCTGCTGACCTTCTCCTGCTGACATACTGCATTACAGCATGGTACGGCAGCTGCACCATGGCAGACAGGGAGAGGCTTCAGAGGGTAGTTTAGGCAGCACAGAAGACCACCGGCTGCCCTCTCCCCTCCCTCATGCACATTTACACCTCCCGCTGCCTCAGCAGAGTAAAGAACATCATCAAGGACAGCTCCCATCCTGCATTTGTCCTGTTCCACCTGCTGCCCTCGGGGAGGCGCTGTAGGTGCATAAGCACAAGGACAAACAGACTCAAGAACAGTTTCTTTCCAAAAGCCATAACCACCCTGAACTCACACATGCACTGACTCCACAGCCTAACCCCCGGACTTCCCTCTATCCACCTACTGTGTAATTTTCAATATGTGCAATAACCCATACTGCATATAGGAATCCTATTTATTCTTTTTATACATATGTATATAGCGCCGCAGAACTGTGCACCTTATCCCCTCCCCCCTTTGTTTTGTTTTTTGCACTATTTATTACATTTTTATATCTTATTTTCATATCTACATATATGTCTGCACAGGGTTAGAGTAGGAGCTGCTTTTAATCTCATCGTATATGTGTATAGTGACAATAAAAGGCATTCTGATTCTGATATATCTATAAGTAAACACTTCCATATTCAGTTTATATCATACGATGGGGAATATAGAATATACCTGTATATATGAATGTATGAGGGCGATGAAGTGACAATAACTAGCATCTCATCTCATCTCATCTCATCTTCAACCGCTTATCCGTGGTCGGGTCGCGGGGGCAGCAGCTTCAGTAGGGGGCCCCAAACTTCCCTTTCCTGGGCCACATTACCCAGCTCTGACTGGGGGATCCTGAGGCGTTCCCAGGCCAGTGTGGAGATATAATGTCTCCACCTAGTCCTGGGTCTACCCCGAGGTCTCCTCCCAGCTGGACGTGCCTGGAACACCTCCCAGGGGAGGCGCCCAGGGGGCATGCTTACCAGATGCCCAAACCACCTCAACTGGCTCCTTTCTACGCAAAGGAGCAGCGGCTCTACTCCGAGCTCCTCACGGATGACTGGGCTTCTCACCCTATCTCTAAGGGAGACACCAGCCACCTTTCTAAGGAAACCCATTTCGGCCGCTTGTACTCGCGATCTGATTTTTTCGGTCACGACCCATCCTTCATGACCATAGGTGAGGGTAGGAACAAAGATTGACCGGTAGATCCAGAGCTTTGCCTTCCGGCTCAGCTCCCTTTCTGTCACAACGGTGCGGCAAAGCGAGTGCAATACCGCCCCCGCTGCTCCAATTCTACGGCCAATCTCACGCTCCATTGTCCCTTCACTCGCAAACAAGACCCAGAGGTACTTAAACTCCTTCACTTGAGGTAAGGGCTCATTCCCTACCCGGAGTAGACAATCCACCGGTTTCCTGCTGAGAACCATCGCCTCAGATTCAGAGGTGCTGATTCTCATCCCAACCGCTTCCCACTCGGCTGCGAACTGATCCAGTGAGAGCTGAAGGTCACAGACCGATGGTGCCATCAGGACCACATCATCTGCAAAAAGCAGTGATGAGATCTAGCATGACGGAACCAAAGATCAATATATATATATAAATTCTAAAACAAAAGATTATTCATCATTCACTCTGCGAGGAAAATGTGATGTTTTGTTTTTCGTGTTTTCTGCCCCCAAAATTAGTTTTTAAAGTGCTGTAAAATAATACTCATACTACTACTTATAATAATAATGCTCATACTACTCCTAATAATAATAATGCTCATACTTATACTACCAATAATAATACTCATACTACTACTAACATTCATAATAATACTCATGTGTGTTCATGTGTGGGTGTTGACAGACGACAGGACTCACACTTCATCATCAGCTCTTTTAGTTTCTCTTGTTTGAGTCCCTGTAGAAACTACAAACATGGTCGCTCTGACAGTCTGTGGTCATTTGGCACTCAGCATTAGCCCCGCCCCCCGATACTCTGCTGTCGGACTACTTCAACTCAAGCGTCAAAGCTTCAGTACGACTTCAGGAAATGTGCATATCAATAAAGTTTGTGTGGCGTTAGTTAAAAAAAAACTCCACAAAGCTCCACAAACACAAAAGTTCAATAATCTATAATAAATTTTTCATCTCACTCAGACACATCGGAGAGGAAGTTATCAACGAATCATGAGTCATCTGATTTCATATACAAATTTTAGATTTGAATCTATTCTACGACTGAAAAAAAAATGAAAGGTGAGGAGACGTTGGCTGTTGCTTATGATTAGCTATGATTAGTTATGGTTGTTAACGGCCGGAGAATCTAAAATCATCTGTTTTGTGAATGAAGTCTGGTTCAGCGATCTGTAACAAAGAGGCCTCATGAGTCAGAACCGGACCAGATCACAGACGGGTTCTGAACAGAACCAGACCAGAACCGGACCGGATCACAGGACAGGTTCTGACCAGAACCAGACCGGATCATAGGACGGGTTCTGAACAGAAGCGTGTGGTGAACTTCAACCCTCTGTAGTGACGGATCATTAAACACAGAAACATATTAGTATCATAATCGATCAGTTTCAGTCACTTTTCAGGACAAAATGGCCGCCGTCCTTCAGCTGCTCACTGCAGCAGCCGCCGTCCTGGATCAGAACCGATCAGTCGATCCACAATAACTGATCAATGATAAGTGTTCTGATGTAAGAACACTTAGATGGACCGACAGTGAAGCGGGTTAAGCGGTGGCGGGATGAGCGGCTCTGATTGGCCGGACAGGGAAGAAGAACGATCGACTGTTTATTGATTATATAAATGAAGGTATTCTTGTCAGACTGACGGGCGCGTCTTCGTGTCGGGTCGTCATGACGACGTGTTGCAGCAGAGGGATGTCGAGTCACTTTTTGGTGATTTTCTGGTGCAAAGAAACAAACAACGTCGTATAAAAACATTCACTCTTCTCATCAAACCTTTCGTCACTTTGCATATATTGACCTCTTCCTGCCCCGAGTCGGCGCCTCTCTAGTGCTTCTTGTTGATTCGTCGGGATCTTCTCAGGCCACGCCTCCTGCGGTTCTGATTGGACATCCAGGACCGCAGGAAGTACTGGTCAGGGCTCCTCCTACGGTTGACACTCTGGTTCTCCAGGTCAAACTGTCTCTGCAGCTTCAGGGCGAGAGCCCGATCCTGCCGCTCCTGCTGGATCTGACGTATGTAGCGCTCGTCGAAGGCGTCCTGGCTGACGGGCCGGCTCCTCTTCAGGTCCGAGTCCCGGTCCGAGTCCAGGTGCTTGGTCTTCTGCTTCCTCTTCTTGCCCCTCCTTGAGGTAGGCTGGTTGTGGATGCTACTGTCCGACTCCTTCCTGGGACTGTGCGAATCCTTTGGCACTAATTTACACGACTGGAAACCAGAGTTCTTGGTGTAAGGTGAGAACGATTGTTTTCGAGTGAACAACGCCCCGCCGCTGCAGGACTCAGGGGCTGATACCGTCGACTCTGAACTTCCCCTGACTGTGGCCTCGCCGCTGTAGCGGATCGCGGGGACCCGGATCTTCACAGACTGTTTGTGGAAGGCATCCGTGTCTCCGGCTGGAGGATCGAACAGCAGCCTTCTCTTGTTGACGGACGTCGGTCCGTCTCCGGCAGCAGACGGATGAGTCTTTGCGGCGGCGCCGTCCTCCCCCCCGCTGATCTTGTTGTGGACCTCGGCGACAGGGCTCGTCAGTGTGGCTTTGGAGTTCACTTTGAGGTTTTGGCGATCCAGCTCGATCTGCCTCCACTTCTGCAGCACGGCGGGACTGGCCTCGTAGCTGGTGGACTTCTGCAGGCCGCGGGTCAGATTCCTGGGCGTGGACTTGACGATGCTGGGCTCCATCAGACGACCGTCAGGCAGCCGTTTGGGCGGCGTGCATGGTGAGCAGACGATGGGTTTGAAGTGGTTGAGCTCCTCCGAGATGCTGTCGTTGCTCTCGGGGCTGATGGAGCGCTCGGGGCGGGGCGGAGCGAGCACCAGAGGCGTGGACGACGACGTGAGCACAGCTCGCCAGGCGAGCCTCCGGTCAGCGGCGGCGATCGGGGCCGAGGCGGAGCGACTGTTCTCAGAGGAGAGGAGGATTCCTGCCGTGTAGCTGTGACTGATCCCGACCTGACAGACAGGAAGAGACGCCGTTACAGAGGAGAGGCCACAGTCACAACAAATACAAGAACCACAACAAGAACCACAACAAGAACCACAACAACTACAACCACAAAAGCCACAACAAAAACCACCACCACAACCATCACCACCACCACAACAACAACAACAACCACAACAACAACCACAACAATAACCACCACCACAACCACCATAACCACAAAAACAACAGCAACCACCACCACAACAACCACCACCACAACAACAACCACCACCACCACCACCACCACCACCACAACAACAACCACCACCACAACCACAATAACCACCAACACAACCACCATAACCACAACAACAACAACAACCACAACAACCACCACAACAACAACCACCACCACCACCACCACAACAACAACCACCACCACAACCACAATAACCACCAACACAACCACCATAACCACAACAACAACAACCACAACAACCACCACCACAACAACCACCACCACTACCACAACAACAACCACCACAACAACAACAACCACCACCACAACCACAACAACGACAACAACAACCACCACAACAACAACAACAACAACCACCACCACCACCACAACCACCACAACAACAACAACCAGAACAAACACAACCACCTACTACTACTACTACTACAATAACAACCACAACAACAAAAACAACAACAACCAGAACAAACACAACCACCTACTACTACTACTACAATAACAACCACAACAACAACCACCACAACAACAAAAACAACAACAACCAGAACAACCACAACCACCTACTACTACTACTACAATAACAACCACAACAACAACCACAACAACAACCACCACAACAACAAAAACAACAACAACCAGAACAACCACAACCACCTACTACTACTACTACAATAACAACCACAACAACAACCACCACCACAACCACAACAACAACCACAACAACCTCCGGCACAACCACAATAACAACCACCACAACCACCACCACAACTACTACTATTACAATAACAACCACAACAACAACAACCACCACCACCAGCACCACCAACTACTACTACTACTACTACAACTACAATAACAACCACCACCACAACATGAAACCACAACTACTACTACTACAACAACAAGCACCACAAATACTACTACTAGAACAACACAACTACAACCACAACAACCGCCACAACTACAACAACTACTACTACCACAACAACAACAACAAGCACCACAACAACAGCAACAACAACCACAACAACAAGAACAACCGCCACAACCACAGCAACAACAAGGGTGTGAACAGGCTCAGCTGTGGGGTCGTACCCGGTCCATCATGGCTGGCTGGGCGGTGACCTTCAGTTTCCCTTCTCCGTCCTCCACCGGGTCGGTGCAGCTGCGACTCCTCTGAGCACCGCTGAAGAAGAAACACAGGTCAGAGCCGTGAACCGCGGTGCGTCACAGAACACGTTGATTCTATGGTTCTACTCACCCAGCCATCGCTGACGAGGTTTTGGTTTTCCTGACGAAGGCTGAGACGATCCTGATCCTCCTGCCAATTGGCTCCTCGTTCTCCGAGTCCGACAGAACTCCCTGAGGAAGAACCAGGAAAACACCAGAGTGAAGAGAGTTCACACGTTTCACATGATTCAACTGAACGTGTGGATCAGAAGATCAGAAGATCAGACTCACAGTCTCATCACGTTGGACTCTGTCGTCAAACAGCAGCTGGAACACACAACAGGACGACACACTTCAAAAAATATTCATCTGGTTTCCACCAGCCCCGTCCACACCCAGGGCCTGTACTACGAAGAGAGTTAAACATATCCAGGATATGTTTTCGTTGTCTGGAGACTTCACCTCACATTGAACATTTATTATTAATATTAATATTAATATCATCACTAATAATAACAACAACATAATTGTATTTTTTAATTATAAGTATCAGTCTGGTAGAGATTACAGCGGCGGTTGTACAACTGTCCTCTCTCTCTCTTCTCTCCTACTGTCTCTCCTCCCACCCTCTTTTCCTCCCACCTCTCCTCTCTCTCTTCTCTCCACCCACCCTCTCCTCTCTTCCTCCTCTCTCTCCTCACCCCAACCGGTCGAGACAGAAGCTCCGCCCACAACTGAGTCTGGTTCTGTCAGAGATTTCTTCCTGTTTAAAGAGTTTTTTCTCTCCACCGTCGCCAAGTGCTTTGCTCATTGTGGGATTTGTTGGGTTTTCCCTGTAATATTGTAATATTGACGTCACTATGTAAAGTGCCTTGAGACAATGTATGTTGTGATATGGCGCTATACAAATAAAATTGAATTGAATTGAATCCTCTCTTCAGAGGAACAGACTCTCTTCCCCAAAGAGAAGCACAAATCTGACAATTTCACCAATAATACACAAAGACATTAATCACAAAATCCATTTCAGTCGAGTTTTTGTATCTGCACTCCAACATATTGCAACAGAATATCAGAATACCAGAATATGAAACAGCTCTGACTATCTGACACACCTGGCGTCCACACCTGTCTCTGACCCCATTCACACCTGGCGTCCACACCTGTCTCTGACCGCATTCACACCTGCATTCACACCTGGCGTCCACACCTGTCTCTGACCGCATTCACACCTGCGTCCACACCTGGCGTCCACACCTGGCGTCCACACCTGTCTCTGACCCCATTCACACCTGGCGTCCACACCTGGCGTCCACACCTGTCTCTGACCCCATTCACACCTGGCGTCCACACCTGTCTCTGACCCCATTCACACCTGCGTCCACACCTGTCTCTGACCGCATTCACACCTGCGTCCACACCTGGCGTCCACACCTGGAGTCCACACCTGGCGTCCACAACTGTCTCTGACCCCATTCACACCTGGTGTCCACACCTGTCTCTGACCCCATTCACACCTGGCGTTCACACATTCATTCTTTATACTAACCCTAATTGATACAACCTGGACCCTGACCAGCAGAAAAGTGATGAAAGGTCGAACCAATCAGAGTGTGACTTCAGGCCAGAGGTCATTAACCACGGCTGACCCCGACCACATGACCAGCATTAGTCCAGTCAAGACTCACCTTGTGTTTGCCGCTCGGTCCTGATGAGACGTCCACAGACTTCGGGACGAGAGCGGGAGAGACGAAGAACTCTGCCGAGACACAATGACATCATCAGTGTGAGACACGTGTTCTGATAAACACAACAGACCAACAACTTACAGCTGATCAATATCAACAGTTTCCACTGTTACATCAGAGCTCTCATATCAGAGAACATAAACGCAGATATTGATTATGTCTGTGAAAGACTGATCAATGATCAGTGATCACTGATGGACTGAGAGTAAATCAGAGTTTAGTAAACAGATGATGATGATGGTGATGATGAAGAAGAGTGAAGCGAATCAGCTGCTGCTCAGCTGCACATGTCTGGACACAACACCAGACTCTACTTACACTACAGACACTACAGACAGACTCTACAGACACAGACTCTACAGACAGACACACACTCTACAGACACAGACACTAAAGACAGACTCTACAGACACAGACTCTACAGACAGACACAGACTCTACAGACACAGACTCTACAGACACAGACTCTACAGACAGACACAGACTCTACAGACACAGACTCTACAGACAGACACAGACTCTACAGACACAGACTCTACAGACAGACACAGACACTACAGACAGACTCTACAGACAGACACAGACTCTACAGACACTACAGACACAGACTCTACAGACTCTACAGACACAGACTCTACAGACAGACACAGACTCTACAGACACAGACTCTACAGACACAGACTCTACAGACAGACACAGACTCTACAGACACAGACTCTACAGACAGACACAGACTCTACAGACAGACACAGACTCTACAGACACAGACACTACAGACAGACTCTACAGACAGACACAGACTCTACAGACACTACAGACACAGACTCTACAGACACTACAGACACAGACACTACAGACAGACTCTACAGACACTGACACTACAGACAGACACAGACAGACACAGACTCTACAGACACTACAGACACAGACTCTACAGACACTACAGACACAGACACTACAGACAGACTCTACAGACACTGACACTACAGACAGACACAGACAGACAAAGACTCTACAGACAGCCACAGACAGACAGAGACTCTACAGACACTGACACTACAGACAGACACAGACAGACACCGACTCCTGCTCTTCACTCCTCTGATCAGAAAGTTTGAGTGACGCTGTTAAACTCCGGTTGTGTCTGTTTTTCTTGCGGCTGGTGAGTAAATCGAGCGCCCAGCTGAACAACACCGACCTCTCCGGCTGTCGCCGTCCCTCCTGCCCGGCCTGCTGCTGCTCCTCTCGGGGTCGCTCCTCCTCCGGAGCCGCTCCTCGCTGCCGGTGAGTGTCCGGGCCCGGCAGCGCGGACAGGCCGGGCGACCGCCGGGCGGAGCCTCCGCGCACTGCGTCACCTCGTCCTCCGGCAGACTGGACCCGGACCCGGACCCGGACCCGGACCTGCTGGCCGGTCTGCCGGCCCGTTCGGCGGACCCCGCGGTCGCCATCTTCCTTGTCGAGTCTTCTCTCTCCGGTCCGCTCTCAAAACAAACCCCGCCCTGCCGCCGCCGGAACAGCGCGTGCACGGAGGGGACGCGCGTGCAGCCGCCAACCTCGGAGCTGGAACCGGGACATGGCGCGAGCGTCGGGCACGAGCGTCCTTTGAGCTCAACTTCAAAATAAAGCAACTTAATATGTTTATTTTATAACTTTTCACGAGCAACACGTTCTGAAATAAAATATGATGAAATATCTGTGTAGAGATACAAGAACACGACACGGAGGGAACAAAGCTTTTCTTCAAAAAAGGATTTTAACTACTGTAAAAAAATATATATATACATATTTTATTTCTGAAAGAGGAGCTAGAGGAACTACCGGAAGAATGACGCAGGTCCTTCAAAATAAATGCTTAGAAAGGACAAATCATCACGTGCATAAACCCAATATAAATAGAAATGTTTTAACGTTATTGATATTACACACAGTTCACAACAATGTCATTTTAAATCTACTGTTATTTATTCATGAATCCGCAAAAGAATTGATTCCCCAAACAAATCTGACAATTTCACCAATAATACACAAAGACATTAATCACAAAATCCTTTTCTGTCGAGTTTTTGTATCTGCAATCCAACGTATTGCAACAGAATATCAGAATATCAGAATATGAAACAGCTCTGACTATCTGACATGCAGAGCAGAGAGGTGTCTGTCAGGATTATATCACCCAAAAAATGAATGATTTGTACTTCAAATTCGTTTAACGTTTTAATCTGTGACTGGTAGCAATGTGAGAATGCAGACATTCAAATAAATGAACTTTTCGGGAATAAAGTAAAGAAGTACATTTTATTGTGAAAGGTAATGGCTGTTGTTTTGGGTTTTTTTGCGGAACGAACCGGAAGCAGACACCAATTTGACCGTGGAAGAAGAAGAAGAGCAACAACAATGGCGGCGCGTGTTTCCTGAGTGAACTGTGAAGACGACCGTGAGAGGCAACCTGTTTGAACCGGTTCAGTCTGATCCGGTCCCGTTTGAACCGGTTAGAATTTAGAGCGGAAGTGATTTTTATGTTAAATCAGGGTCATCGAGTTTAACGTCTCTGCTCTTGTCAACAAACTTTAAATACATGTAAACATCATCTACACATGGAACTGAGTTAATCTCATGAATTCAATGTTAATCTGTAATCATTGTTTTATGAATTGATCATGTTGATGGGACTTTAAATACATGGTTCTTAAAACTGATTCATAATTAATATGTATTTGTTTATGGATAACCTGAATGATTTAAACTGTTGAAGTGGAGTAAATGTGTATGTTCAGTGAATGTTTTTTTTAAACTGATCAAAAATTCAGATTTAATATGTTATAATTAGATTTTATCGATGACGTTGACCTCAGATCTGTGATGAACCTCTGTGTCTGTAATGGGACCATTTACACACCTGATGTAACTCAGAGTGTGTGTTAGTGTCGGAGTCTGGTTCCCTGGTTCCTGCTCTGGTTCCTGCTCCGTTTCCAGTCCTGGATGCAGGGCGTCAGGCCGGTGGTGGAGGTGGTCCGCCTGGGCCTGGTCACCTACCAGGAGGCTTTGCGGCTGCAGCAGTTCTTTGTGAACCGGCACCGGTCCGGTCCAGCTCACACTCTTCTGCTGTGTCAGCACCCAGCGGTCTACACCACCGGGATCCGCCACAAACCCTACCCTGCCCAACTGCTGGACCGACTCCGCCTGCTGGGGGCCGATGTGCACCGCACCAACCGAGGAGGTCTCATCACCTTCCACGGGCCGGGACAGCTGGTCTGCTACCCGGTCCTGAACCTGGCCAGCTTCAAGAAGGTCTGAGCCTGAATCTGGATTTGAATGTTGTTTAACGTAACTGGGCACGTTTTAAATCCTCAATGTCATCTCTCAGAGCGTTCGCTGGTACGTCTGCCAGCTGGAGAGAACCGTGGTCTCGGTCTGCAGCAGTTTTGGTCTTGAAGCAGCGACGTCTCCTCACACTGGAGTTTGGGTCGGAAACAACAAGATCTGTGCCGTTGGTATGACAACACAACTTTAACATTTTTACAAGGTTAAGATCCATCAGTGATGCAGCCAGAGACGGAACAGAATCGCTCTTCTGTCAATTTCTATGATTAAACTCGACATTATTACATATCCACTGTTCTCTCTCGTTCCGTGAACTTCCTGTCAGGTCTGAATCATACTGGAAGGAACGAGAACCGATGTGAGCTTCCCCTGTCTGGAAACCACTGTTGTTTAAAAAGAACATCAGTCTGGACGATAAAGACAAAATGAGGCTTCGCAGTCAAATGTGTCGTCACAATGTTCAAAGGGGGGGGGAAATAATCGATTCTAAGATGCATCGCTATTCTCTTTTGAAGGATTATGTCTTGATGCAGAAAAACTAATAATCAGACTTTTACAACTCAATTTTCAACATTAAGACGCAAATTGACATCACCGAGCTTCAGCCTGTATGGCGGACGGTTGAACGTCACGGGCGTAGAGACCGTGTGTGTCGTGTTTACGTTGTCAGCTACACGTGAGCATGGCTAAACTAGAGCAACTGACCGGAATGATTCAACCGGCAGCCGCTGCATGAAAAGCTAGCGTATGGAAGCGTTGCGTCTTTTTTCCACGGAGTTCCAAGTTGGCAATGAGATACGCGAGCGTTCCAGGCGACAGTGTCTCTGCTGAAAGACACATAGCCTCCCCTGCTCTTAACGTTCAGCTTCCACCAGCTAAGCACCATTGCTATGTAGGCTACAGCTAAATGTAGGGATTTTTTGTCTCAGGGATTCTATGCTCATTGTCCGTAACAGGAGGATTTTGTTGGAAGAGAAGTGTTTATTTATTTGAGGATGAGAGCATGTTTTAATGTTTTCAAGTGTAGAACACGTTGAAGTCTTTTTTTTTTACTGCCACAGGCACATTTTTTGTTGTTGGTTTTATTGCTTGGAAATATATTGGCCTATATAACCTTTGAGTGGACATATCTCTTCCATTTATTACTATTAATAAAATAAAATGGAAAGAAATGTATCTGTTTATTTTTCATTATTGAACATAGAACATCATGATGCACCGATAGTCATTTTATAATGGAATCGTAGCCTCTGAATCGAAATCGAATCGTGAGGTGACTAAAGATTCCCACCCCTAAATGTTTGTCAAAAGATTCATTTGTCAGTTTTCACCTGAATCAATCAATTTTTATTTGTAAAGCGTCAAATCACAACATACATTGTCTCAAGGCTCTTTACTTAGTAAACATCACAGAGAAACCCGACAGTTCCCACAATGAGCGGCTCTGAGGGAAAAAACTCTAACAGAACCAAAACCAGTTGTGGGTGAAACATCTGCTGGAACAAATAACAGAATTTTATTAGTTTTTTTGTATTGTTGATCTCTCTCTGCTCTCTGTCGAGAACATTCAGCTGTAGTGGGATGAGGGTCACTTTGTACCACAGAGTTTTGAACGTTGGATGTAAACCATCACATGATACAAGCCTCTGTCGCTGATCTTCACAAACTTAAAGCCCCAGTGTGTAATCTTTGAAATTTTCTGGCGGCATCTGGTGGTAAAGTGTCAAACCGCAACTAACTGAGCGACCGACAGGGGACACTTTATGGCGTCGCACCGATGATTCCATTTCCTGTTTCCGTCAGCGTCTGAAAATTCATTGTGAACGTGACATATTCTGGAGCGTTTAGTTCAACAACCGTATTCAACACAACGTAGAAACATGGAGACTCACACGGAGGTCGGGTCCACCTCATGGAACTATATTTAACTCATATATGAACAGAGTTATGGACAATATATTCTGCAAATTACACACTGTAGCTTTAAATTGTGTGAATGTTGTTTTCTTCCCTTCAGGAATCCACTGTGGTCGATACGTCACGTCTCATGGTTTGGCTCTGAACTGCAACACCGACATGTCGTGGTTCAACCACATCGTGCCGTGCGGCATCGAAGGTAAAGGAGTGACGTCGCTGAGCGCTGAGCTGCAGAGAAACGTCAGCGTGGAGGAAACCATCCCCCGGCTGCTGGACGCCTTCAGAGACCAGTTCGCCTGCGAGTTGATGGACGGACAAACACCTGAACCTGAAGAGGACGGCGGAGGATCGTCAGCGTAGAAACGGACCTGAAGCGACTCTAAAGCAGCCCTGAATTTGTGCTTTGAAATGGCCTAAATGTTCCATTTCAGCGTTCATACCTTGGGACATCTTCCAGTTTTGAAAAACCAGCAGGAGCATATTACCCCTGGTGGATCTGCTCTGAATAAACATGATACAGTTTGTATTTTACACTACATGAATGACAGGCAGAAGAACAAGCTGCAAAGAAAACCATGTGACATGTCCTCATCGTGTAAAGTAGCCGTGTTCCACCATCAGTGACGTGATCATCACATTCAGTGTCGGTAGTGGAAACATGGGGCTCCTCAGGGTTCTATTTTTGGTCCTCTACTTTTTCCATTTACATGTTCATATTTTCTGTGAAAAATCTTCTTTTTTGTCCATAAACCATCAGACCTGTTGGTTGGACCTGCTGATCTGACTGTCGTATTCGTACCGTGTCCATCGTCATACACCATCAGGTGCTTTGAAAGTGTTTATCTAAGAATATCCACCATGTTGGCTCAATGTAGACTAAAATAAAAGTTTCAAAACTAGACCATGTCTTTAAATCAAAACAGTCTCATCACAAGGTCCATTGAGTCGCTGTCCTGGAGCTTTCGGTCCTGTTCACTGCTCCACTACACTACAACTGGTTTCAGATGTTGGACTGGACCGGAGGTGACGCTTAGTCTGCCCTCGAAGACCAATCAGTTTGAAATGACAAACGCATGATGGGTCTGACAGTGGATGTTGCTCAAAGACAATATGAGTCAATTTATGTGAAAAGTATTAGTGTTAAAGGGACAGTTCAGTGATTTTGAAGTGGGGTTGTATGAGTTACTTATGCATAGTTAACATGTTACTTTATGGGGATGGTGATCAGCGATGTCATTTACAAAGCTTGGAGGAGAAATGGAAGTAGAGTGAGTCTGAGTCCCACTGCAGCAGAAGGGACCACCGAAAAACATTTTTCGCCACATTTTAAAACGTTACCTAAAAATTCAATTGTACGCTGGAGGATGTATTTTTACTGCTTCAGCCAGACAGACGTCTAAGTTTGCACTTTTTTTTCAAGCCTACTTTGGCCATGTATCACTGCCAACTCGGCAAATCAGCTGTTCATACTAATACTTCCTTCAGCATACAATTGAACATTTTTTTAGAAAAAATGTTTTGCGTTGGTCCCCTCTGCTGCAGTGGGACTCAGACTTACACTTCTTACTCTTCTCCTCCACTTAACTTCTACTCCGTAAAATGACATCGCTGATCTCCATCTCCACGAGGAAACTAACTGTGCAAGTAACTCATACAACATCCCTTTAATCTGAAGAGAGGCTTTTGTTTTGGAGACGGGGCGGAAGTGGAGTGTGTTTCCTGTCGGGACTTGACGTCGGTGTTGATGACGTCAGTGTGTGGTGTGCGCTCAGCGGCCGAGGTGAACCCGCTGTCCCACCGTGTCGGTGCCACAGTCCGATGCCCCGCTGCTCTGCTCCCTGTCAGCATGGGAGACGAGCCCGTAGGAGAGGGCCCCGGAGGAGAGGGCCCCGGAGGAGAGGGCCCCGGGCTGCTGGACGAGGCGCTGCAGCGGTGGATGACCTGGGACCAGG
This sequence comes from Scophthalmus maximus, assembly GCF_022379125.1. NCBI lineage: Eukaryota > Metazoa > Chordata > Actinopteri > Pleuronectiformes > Scophthalmidae > Scophthalmus > Scophthalmus maximus. The sequence goes on from NC_061525.1 coordinate 25,071,413, forward strand.
TGAGTGTCTGCACCCGGGGAACGATCAGACAGATGCTCATCTGTGTGTGTGCGTGCGTGCGTCTGTCTGTCTGTCTGTCTGTCTGTCTGTGTGCGTGCGTGCGTGCGTCTGTCTGTGTGTCTGTCTGTCTGTCTGTGTGCGTGCGTGCGTGCGTGCGTGCGTCTGTCTGTCTGTCTGTGTGTGTGTGTGTCTGTGCGTGTGTGTGTGTGTGCATGTCACCAATCATTGATCAATACCCACATAATGGGTCACGGGTTAACATCAGTTTCCACATGGTGGCGCTGATGCGTCATTAAAGCCCCCCCCCCCTCCCCCCAGCCGTGTGTCGGTAAAGGTCACTGCAAATGTCAACGTCCTGAAAAAGCTTCACACAGACACACACCAACATTCACGCTCACAGTCATGTCGATATCATCATATATCATATCATATCATACAGTAATTCATATATCATATCATATCATATCATATCTACTTCTCAAAACATGTCAACTTTAGTGTTGATAGTTCAGAGTCCAAACCCCGAGGGACTGAAGCAACAGATGGAGTGTGTGTGTGTGTGTGTGTGTGTGTGTGTCTCAGGGACCAGGTTCTAATGGATCCCCTCTCCTGTATTGTAGAACCACTGGACACGGGTCCAGGTGGAGTCTCTTGTAGCGTCGGGTCAGTTTGAAGATCTGAGGTCGAGACTCTGCAGCAGGATGAGCTTCGGTACTGCCGGACTCCGAGCGCCGATGGGAGCCGGATTCAACCGGATCAACGACCTCACCGTGATCCAGTCCACGCAGGTCAGACCAGTTAATGAACCAGACCACACCTCAGACCAGTTAATGAACCAGACCACATCGGACCAGTTAATGAACCAGACCACATCGTACCAGTTAATGAACCAGACCACACATCAGACCAGTTAATGAACCAGACTACACCTCAGACCAGTTAATGAACCAGACCACACCTCAGACCAGTTAATGAACCAGACTACACCTCAGACCAGTTAATGAACCAGACCACACCTCAGACCAGTTAATGAACCAGACCACACATCAGACCAGTTAATGAACCAGACTACACCTCAGACCAGTTAATGAACCAGACCACACCTCAGACCAGTTAATGAACCAGACCACACCTCAGACCAGTTAATGAACCAGACTACATCGGACCAGTTAATGAACCAGACCACACCTCAGACCAGTTAATGAACCAGACCACATCGTACCAGTTAATGAACCAGACCACACCTCAGACCAGTTAATGAACCAGACCACACCTCAGACCAGTTAATGAACCAGACCACATCGTACCAGTTAATAAACCAGACCACACCTCAGACCAGTTAATGAACCAGACCACATCGTACCAGTTAATAAACCAGACCACACCTCAGACCAGTTAATGAACCAGACCACATCATACCAGTTAATAAACCAGACCACATCATACCAGTTAATAAACCAGACCACACCTCAGACCAGTTAATTAACCAGACCACACCTCAGACCAGTTAATGAACCAGACCACACCTCAGACCAGTTAATGAACCAGACCACACCTCAGACCAGTTAATAAACCAGACCACACCTCAGACCAGTTAATGAACCACACCACACATCGTACCAGTTAATGAACCAGACCACAGATCAGACCAGTTAATGAACCAGACCACACCTCAGACCAGTTAATGAACCAGACCACACCTCAGACCAGTTAATGAACCAGACCACACCTCAGACCAGTTAATGAACCAGACCACACATCGTACCAGTTAATGAACCAGACCACACCTCAGATCAGTTAATGAACCAGACCACACCTCAGGCCAGTTAATGAACCAGACTACACCTCAGACCAGTTAATGAACCATAATAACTCAATAAAACCAGTCAATGTCCTGATCAGTGCAGCTGGTTTTGGTGACTCTGACGTTCCGCTCTCTGCTCAGGGTCTGGTTTCATACCTGTCCAGGTTCATGGCTGATGTCAGCAGCAGAGGTGTGGTGGTGGGGTTTGACACCAGGGCGCAGGAGGAGAGCGGCTGCAGCAGTCAGAGGTCAGCTCCTGGAAAAGAACCATAAATATGTGAGGAACCAGAATCCTTTGAGAGAGAATCTGAGGAAGAGACGAGTCAGTCACAGACGTACAGACGTGCCAGACAGTATACCTTTCTATATATAGATATATATATCTATATATAAGTTAAGATCATGGACACATTTTGTGGGTGGGGTCACAGTGACATAACTGTGTCTTATTTGTTTCAGGTTGGCAAAGTTGACAGCGGCCGTGATGCTCAGCAGAGATGTCCCCGTTCATCTCTTCTCCACATTTGTCCCCACGCCATTCGTGGTGAGTTGTCCAGCATCCGTCTCACACCTGAAGGTCGTCAGCTGTGTGGTCAGTGTTTCATCTGTACGTTTCTTTTTCAGCCGTACGCTGTGAGGAAGCTTGGAGCAGCGGCTGGAGTGATGATCACCGCTTCACATAATCCTAAAGAAGACAACGGATACAAGGTCAGAGACGCAACTACAGGAGTAACTTCCTCACAACGTAGAAAATGAAAATGTGGAAAGTCTCTAAATCACTCCTGGTGCTCGGTGATTTTGCCTCCCCCTGCAGGTGTACTGGTGTAACGGCGCTCAGATCACCCCTCCGCATGACAAGGAGATCCTGCGGAGCATCGAGGAGCAGCTGGAGCCCTGGAGCGCCTCCTGCTGGGATGAGGGGCTGGTGGAGAGGTGCTCCCTGAGAACTGACCCCCTGACCAAGATCAACAGCTGCTACATGGACGAACTCGCCTCCCTCTGCTTCCATAGGTAAGAGGACGAGTTCACCTCTGCAGGTCGTCAGCCAGACCCCAGATGTCTGCAGGTAGTCCCCCAGACCTCTGCAGATAGTCCCCCTGACCTCTGCAGGTAGTCCCCCAGAACTCTGCAGGTAGTCCCCCTGACCTCTGCAGGGGGTCCCCCAGACCACTGCAGGTAGTCCCCCAGACCTCTGCAGGTAGTCCCCCAGACCTCTGCAGGTAGTCCCCCAGACCTCTGCAGGTAGTCCCGCAGACCTCTGAAGTCTGTCTCTCGGTACCCGAGCCCTCTGGAGTTCATACCCAGACATCTGCAGCAGGTGCTGGAATCTGGTGGGAGCTGCTCCTTCACACCGTGGCTACCATGCCGTGTCTTCTATGTTCTGGTCTCAGTGGTGGAATGACTGACCTTTTGCCACAAACTATATTTTCTTTGTGTTTCTCAGGGATCTTAACAGCAGCTGTCCGTTGAAGTTCGTCCACTCGTCCTTCCATGGCGTCGGACACGTCTTTGTCCAGCAGGCCTTCCAAATCTTCGGCCTCGCTCCACCGATTCCCGTCCCTGAGCAGAAAGACCCCGATCCCAACTTCCCCTCCGTCCGCTGTCCAAACCCAGAGGAGGGAGAGTCTGTTCTGGTGAGAAACAGATCCCAGTGTTGCTGTGATTTTTAAAAAATGTTTTAATAATCCGCCACTTCCTTCTGTGCTGTAGGAGCTTTCTCTTCTCCTGGCAGAGAGAGAAAACGCTCGGATCGTTCTGGCAACAGATCCCGATGCTGACCGTTTGGCTGTAGCAGAGAAATCTGATGGGTAACTGTGATGTTTGCTCAGAGGCATTTCAGTCCAGAGACCTCAGAGGTCAAACCTGCAGGTGTGGTTTACCTGTGCTGGTCTGTGTTCCAGGTGTGGTTGGAAGGTGTTCACAGGAAACGAGCTAGCAGCTCTGCTGGGATGGTGGATGTTCTTTAATTGGAAGGAGCGCCATCCAGACCCAGCAGACACTAAGAGCATCTACATGTTGGCCACCACGGTGTCGTCCAAGATCCTGCAGGCCTTCGCTCATGTCGAGGGGTTCCACTTCGAGGTGAGACATCTCTTCACTTAGCATGGTGAAGACTGTGATCAGACTGGTACAATGAGGAGGATGATGATCTGTGTCTCTGTGATGAACAGGAAACTCTTCCAGGGTTTAAATGGATCGGGAACAGGATGCACGAACTTTCCAAAACAGGAAACACAGTCATATTTGCCTTCGAGGAGTCAATCGGTTTCCTGTGCGGCAGTATGGTCCCTGAGAAAGACGGTGTGAGCTCTGCGGCGGTCGTTGCGGAAATGGCGGCTTACCTCCACAACAAGAGCCTGAGTCTGAACCAGCAGCTCCACAACATCTACCAGACGTACGTTGGTTAATACACAGATTCATACCTCGGGTCGTACGTAGCACTGTGATTAAAATACTGATGAGTTATTGTCAAAATAATTTTACATCCGGATTTATTGACTTTAGCATTATGAAGATTTGAACTGATGCTATTTACATTTGTCTGCTTGGTTCAGATGAGAGAGAAGGTTCTGTTAGCTGGGCGTGGATCTGGAAAAATGGGTGGAACCAGGAGTCTTTAATCTCAATCTTTAAAGCTACAGTGTGTAATATTTTTGAAGAATTTATTCACAGAAGTTGAACATATTGTTCATAACTCTGTTCATATAAGAGTTAAATATAGTTCCATGAGGTGGACCGACCTCCGTGTGAGTCTCCATATTTCTATTTCGTGTTGAATACGGTTGTTGAATTAAACGGTCCAGAATACGTCGCGTTCACGTTGAATTTTCAGACGCTGCCGGATACAGGAAATGGAATCAAGGGTGCGCCACCATAAAGTGTCCCCTGTTGGGTGCTCAGTTGGTTGCAGTTTGCAACTTTACCACCAGGTGCCGCCAGAAAATTACACACTGGGGCTTTAACTAGTGACATTGGGACATTGACAGATGTGTGAGCTCCGATGAGTCAGTCTAGTTTTATTTAAAGGAGCAGTCAGTCATTTTGGAGAGGGCTTGGTTCTCTCTTAGCTGTTGATGATTTTAGTGCTCTGGCCACAAACCCGCAACCCCTGCTACGTGAGACAGACGCACTAACCACGAGGACAAAACCCTGAAATTGCAGCGATACCCGATAGCTTGTCTCTGAATGCGTCGGCAAGCGATGTTTACAAGCTGTTCAGTCTGAAGACGACTGTTGTTGCCGTTCGATCATTACCCAGCTTCTTCCACGTGGGGCGGAGTTTTGAGGTTGTTCATTGGTTAACGTCATTAACAGTTGGGCGTCATCATTCGAGGAAACCTCGAGATCTTTCTCTGCTCCAGTTTTCATCAGCACGGAAAACTTTTTCTCTCTTATATTGACGGTCGTCTCTTATTTCGCGGCTTCTCCAGGTATGGTCATCATGTGTCCAGAACCTCCTACGTCGTCTGTAATGACCCGTCCACCATCCAGAAGATCTTCAGCCGGATCAGAAACTTTGACGGCGAGGGATCTTACCCAAAGTCGTGCGGTGGCGTCCGGATCGTCCACGTCAGAGACGTTACCACAGGATACGACAGCAGTCGGGCTGACCTCAGATCTGTAAGACCAAGTCTCCCCGCTGAGAGTGGGTTTGTGTGACATCATGTGAATCTTGTGTTTCCTGTGTAGGTTCTTCCCGTGTCCAGCAGCGGTCACATGATCACCTTCACGCTGCAGAATGGCGTGGTGGCCACGCTGAGAACCAGCGGCACCGAACCCAAGATCAAATATTACACTGAGTTCTGCGCGGCGCCTGGGAAAAGGTCAGCTGACTGTGACATCACAACCTCAAACTGTTTCATCAGGAGAAAATATGTCACAGATGCGTATTCAGGACCTGATTCTTTTAATATTTAATGATCAACAATAACTGATAATTGATCAATGTCTGATCAGTGGGCGTGTCTGTTGCAGTGATGTGTCCAGTCTGGAGGAGGAGCTCTCGACAGTGACGGCCGCTTTACTCAATGACTTCCTGGAGCCAGAGAGAAATAACCTGATCCGTCGCTTCATCTAGCACCGCCCCTCTGCACACCTGGTCCTTCCTGTGATGTCACATCCTGTTGTGTTTATAAGAATCAGAGCAGCAGCTGCTTCGTTCTGTGGTGTCAGTCAAGTTCACGTCAGACTGAAGACGTTTGATGTTAGAGACCGAACCTGAAGAGGCAGAGAGCATGATGGGTAGAGAATCCAAAGACAATTTGTGCCACTGTAAAAAATATTTTCAGTTTCAGTTTTTTTTCTCGTTAAAACGACAAACCAAGTGTTTTCAGTTGTAGCGTGAGTTTGGTTGTTTGAACATGAGAAGTTGTTCATGTAAGATGTTGAAACATTTTCTGAAACAAGATGATGTTGTACGTTTCGATGATTAAAACTTAAAAAGTTCATCTTAATAAGAAACAACTATTTTTCTTTTCAATAATTTTTTCATCATGTGGCCCAAAAATATTTTTTTTACAGCTTTTGTAAAAAGTTTTTGTTGTGTTTTATTTCAGGACAGAGGCGGGATCCAGAAAGTCTTTCCTCACCAGTTGTCCTTGACCTCAGTTTTAAAGGTCATGAGGTCAAAGTTTAAAGGAGGATTCATCCAACTCCACTGACACTAAACTACGTCGTCATGTGACTTTGTGGTGAAACTACGCATTTCTGAAGATGAATGAGTTCTTATAGGGTTGATTCATATTAAACATGAATCAACAGTGAAACATATGCATTCATCACAGAGGTTCAGTAGAAAAAACAATAATCTAGAAACTAAAAGTAAAAGGTTTTAAAGGTAAAAGGATGACGTGTGACATCAGATGTTATGATTCATATGTAACAGTAACTTACATCTGGGTCATATTCACACTCTTCTTTTTCTACGTCTTCTTCTTCTTCTACTTCAGATTGAATCGTTTACGTTCATTTGTGGCGCGTCACGTTAAATATCGCTGCCACAATGAATTGTGGATCTTTATCTCCTTTCCTCTCACATAGGACGCTCCAGTGTGTCCTCTGCTAAAGGAGATATGAAAGGCAGCATTGAAGCTCCTTTCCTAAACACTTAGAGAATCTGAACATTTTCATGGTGCTGAGGAAACAATTCAGGGTGACTTCAGGATTTAGGAAACTTCCTAATCAAATTGACAATTCAACTGCACCCGTCTGTCATGACTCTCAGCATGTTGAGTGTGGTTAAAAGTTTGGACCTTTGTCCTAAATGTACTGAGACAGATCGTTTCTATGGAGACGGACATTCTGTCTGTTTGATGACGACATTATTCTGAGAGCAGCTGATTCAGGATCAGACGTGAAACAGCAGATCTCAGACCTCGGTCTCTTCACATCCAATCAATCAATATTAAATAATCAATAATCCATCACCAGATCTCTCTCACTCAGAGAATCAAACTTGTCCTCGATTACATTCACGTGACAGCTTCAGTCACTTCTCTGATTCCAACAGGTAGAAACACGATCTGACCAGTGACACCTGACCTCACAGCGCCACCTGCCGATATACATACACATTTATATGCATGTGTATATATATATACATACACATGCATATATAAATATACGTATGTATACATACATATACATGTGTATATTTCTATACACATGTATATTTCTATACACATACACGTGTATTTATATACATATACAAACACCTCCCTCTTATAATAATACTCATATTCCTCGGACCACAGGCCGAGGAGGAGGAGTAGCAGCAATCTACCAATCAGACTTATTGCTTAACCCTCGACCTAAACATTGTTTTAACTCATTTGAAAGCCTAACTCTTAGCCTCCTTCACCCAAGCTGGAAATGTCAATAACCAGTTATTGTAGTCGTTGTTTATCGACCACCAGGCCCTTACTCTGAATCTTTATCTGAATTTTCAGACTTTTTATCTGAGTTGGTGCTTAGCACAGATAGTTATTATAGTGGGTGACTTCAACGTTCATGTGGATGTTGCCAACGACAGTCTTAGTTCTGCCTTTAATTCGCTCATAGACTCAATTGGTTTTACTCAACATGTAAACAAACCCACTCACTGTTTTAATCACACCCTCGACCTCGTTCTGACCTATGGCATAGACATTGACAATCTTATAGTATTTCCTCAAAACCCTCTGTCCGATCACTACTTAGTTACATTTGAATTCTCCATTATTAACTTTACTGAATTTGGAGAAAAGTTCTATTACAGCAGGTGTCTATCAGAAAACTCTGTTAGTAAATTCAAAGAAACAGTTCCTTCGTTATTTACTCTACTGCCATGTGTCGATACAGTGCAGGATCGTTATCAAAACTTTACTCCCATACAAATTGATGATGTTGTTGATAGTGCAGCAGCCTCACTACGTTCCACACTTGACACTGTCGCCCCTCTGAAAAAGAAGACAGTCAAACAGAGGAGGATAGCTCCATGGTTTAATGCACAGACACGCGCTTTAAAACAGACGTCACGTAGGTTAGAAAGGAAGTGGCGTTCCAATAGTCTAGATGATTCTCACCTAGACTGGAAAAATAGTTTAATTACATATAAGAAAGCCCTCCGAAATGCCAGAACCAATTATTATTCTTCACTAATAGAGGAAAATAAAAACAACCCCAGGTTCCTCTTCAGCACTGTAGCCAGGCTGACAGAGAGTAAAAGCTCTACTGAACAGTCGAGTCCTCCAACTCTAAGTAGCAATGATTTCATGAGCTTCTTTACTAATTAGATTATTACCATCAGAGAAACTGATAGCACAGACACACTGTCCAGTACAGTAGCTTCTGAACCAATAGTATCGCCTAATTTATATTTAGAATGCTTCTCCCCTATAGATCTGGCTGAGCTGACTTCACTTGTCACTTCATCCAAGTCATCAACCTGTCTTTTAGATCCTATTCCATCAAGGCTATTAAAGGATGTATTACCTTTAATTAATAATTCCATATTAGATCAGATCAATTTATCTCTATTAACAGGCTATGTACCAAAGGCCTTTAAGGTGGCAGTAGTTAAACCTCTGCTCAAAAAACCGACTCTGGACCCAGATATCTTAGCTAACTATAGACCCATATCAAACCTCCCCTTTATGATCCTTGAAAAAACTGTTGCTAACCAGTTATGTGACTATTTACACAGGAATAGTCTGCTTGAAGATTTCAGGGGTTTAGAAACATCGTAGTATAGAAACAGCACTACTGAAGGTTACCAATGACCGTCTCATGGCCTCAGACAGTGGAAATGTTTCTATTCACGTCCTATTAGATCTGTGTGCTGCATTTGATACCATCGATCACAAAATTCTGTTACAGAGACTAGAACACATTGGGATTAAAGGAACAGCACTAGAATGGTTTAAGTCCTACTTATGAGAGATTTCAGTTTGTTAACGTTAACAACAAATCTTCCATTCACAAAAGTGAGACATGGAGTACCACAAGGTTCTGTGCTGGGACTGATACTTTTCACATATATATATATACTTACTTGGTTTAAGAGCATGACTTGAAATTGTGTATAGTTATAGTGATTCCATTAATGCAAAATCTGTTAAAACTCTAAAGTGATTTATCACTTATATATATATATGTTTCCTTCAGGCAATATAAGAAAACACCGTAAATTTCCATTGCTACGCTGATGATACCCAGCTGTTGTCAGGGTTAGGCAGGAACTGGACCCAAATGCAGAGGTGGTGAAGAGAATATTTAATAATGAAACGAAAACCAACTTAGTGTCCACAACATGTAGCAAAAGGTAGTCAGAACTTAAACACTGGAGCCAGGGGGAAAATCACAGGAACAGACCAGGAGAGGAGGGAGAGGAGGGAAATCACAGATGAACCAACAAAGACAAAGGGAAGCACAGAGACTAAATAGACAAGGTGGGCGGGGCTAATTGAACACAGATGAGACACATTAGGAACAGGTGCAGACAATCACAGGTCAGGAGACACAGGAAAAACAAAGACACCAGAAACAAGACACGGTAAAGGAAGTGCAGCAACACACGGAAAAGGACTTCAAAATAAAACAGGAAACAACAAGGGATCATGACAGTACCCCCATCTTAAGGGCCGAATTCCAGACGGCCCAAATAAAGAGAGTCTGCACGGAACCGGGTGGGTGGAGGGGTTGAGGGGGCTCAGCAGGCGCAGCAGCTCTGGGGGATGGCCTGGAGGCAGGGCAGGCAGGCGTAGAAGTTCTGGGGGAACACCCACGAGGGACACGTCGATTGGCCCACCGACTGGCAACTTAGAGGGTTTGGCCGGACCACCTACGAGGAATGTGTCGATCGGCCCTCCAACTGGTGACGAAGAGCAGGCGTCGGCCGGAACACCGACGGGAACGTTTTGACTGGCCCTCCGACTGGCGATGTGGAGCAGGTGTCGGCAGGGACCTCCGACGCAGGAACAGGGGATGGCAGGAGGTTAGCAGGCCCGAGGCTAGCCGACGTGGAGGACGGCTGGAGGCAAGCAAGCCGCACGCCTGTCAACGTGGAGACCAGCTGCAGACCAGGAACCTCGATGCTAGCCGACGTGGTGGTTGACTGGAGGCTACCAGCCACAGAAGTCTCAATGCTTTGGGCTAGCTGCAGATGGTCAAAAAGTCCCTGGACTTGTCGTGCCGCCTCAAAAAACTCCTCGACCGGAATGCCACTCTCTACTGGGTCCATCTTTTGGTTGGTACGTACTGTCAGGGTTAGGCAGGAACTGGACCCAAATGCAGAGGTGGTGAAGAGAATATTTAATAATAAAACGACAACCAACTTAGTGTTCACAACATTTAGCAAAAGGTAGTCAGAACTAAAACACTGGAGCCAGGGGGAAAATCACAGGAACAGATCGGGAGATTAACAGGTACAGACAGGGGGTCAAAATCACAGATGAACCAACAAAGACAAAGGGAGGCACAGAGACTAAATAGACACAAGGTGGGAGGGGCTAATTGAACACAGGTGAGACACATTAAGAACAGTTGCAGACAATCACAGGGGCAGGAGACACAGGAAAAACAAAGACACCAGAAACAAGACACGGGAAAGGAAGTGCAGCAACACAAGGAAAAGGACTTACAACAACAAGGGATCATGACAGCTGTATTTATCTATAAAGCCAGATGAAACTAATCAGGTAGACAAACTTCAGGAATGTCTTAAAGACATAAAGGTCTGGATGACTTATAATGTATTACTTCTAAATTCAGAAAAAACTGGGGTCATTGTACTCGGCCCTAAACACCTCAGAGAAACATTATCTGATCATGTAGTTACCCTGGATGGTATAACCTTGGCCTCCAGCTCTACTGTGAAGAGAACCTGACAAGGGGAAAGATCCACCAGGTCAGACTGAACGACAGACGCCGTCAGAAAAGGATAAAAGTCAACGTGTGGTTCAGTCTGAGGATGAGGAGACTCAGCCTCGGACTGAACAGGAGGCTGAGGACGTGTCAGTAGACAGGCCTCCCAGTCACACTGTAGGACAGAACCTAATGAAAGTGACAAACCAGCTGAAGATGAGCCAACTGTCGTCCCTGCAGTCACAGCATTGGACACAGTGAGAAATAAAGAGGTTGTGTTGGGCGAAAATGAAAAAGTTCTCAAACTGACTGCAAGGAAATGAAAAGAAAAAAACAAGAAACGGAGACGGAGATGGAGGAGGAGGAGGAGGAGGAAAGGGTGGAGGAGGAAGACGAGGAGACGGAGATGGAGGAGGAGGAGGAGGAGATGGAGGAGGAAGAGGAAGAGGAAGAGGAGGACTCTGTTGTACAGTCAGTCAGCCTCTTACTGACTCACAGGTCACTGTTGGGTCGGTGCAGGAAGGAATGTACGAGGTCCAACAGATAAGAAACTTCCTTCAGAAAAAAAGAACCACGAGAATGTAAAGTTTGAACCATTCTGGGGACAAACAAGTGTAATTAGTCTCAATGAGACTCAGAGGAATCTCAGGGGTGAAGGAGGCTTCACAGAGCAGGAGTTCTACAGATTGAAGAATCTGGTTCAGAGGATCAAACTTGAGCTTTTAAATGTTGAGGAGGACGAGGACACGTGAGACGGTCCGTCTGCTGTCGATCTCAACTTCTGTATCTTTTTACTGTGTCTCTCCTCACGTCTTTGGAAAGATGATGTCGCATGGAGGCCATTGGCCAGCACCATTCTAAGGGGGGTAGCAGGTCTGGGTCTCGATCCTTCATTGTTTTTAGTGGACTGTGGTTTAATCCCTTTGTGTAAACTGCCTCACTTTTATCAAGGACTTTTTAAAGCGTGGACACTTTTTAAATGGACCAGACTAGGACCTGCAGCGTCTCTGTTCTGGCTCCTGGAGGAGCCTCTGGTGTGGGGGGCCCGGCTGGATCTCCACGATGGCAGCAGACCCGGACTCACCGAGAGACTGACTTGGCCTGAGGTCGGCCCGTCACACCAGGACCATTCTGAACGAGTGGACCAACAGACTGGACAGTGAGGAGGGGGAGATGCTGCAGGACCATCTTCATGGGACTGGAACCCCCGATTTCGGGACATTGATCTCATCTTTCACTCTGTGTTTTATGACTTGTTTTTATTTAAAGCATTCTTTGATTTATTTTTGTTTTTTTATTTTTAGTGCATTTGTAAAACGACACTGATGTTTCTGGTGAATTGTTTAATAAAAGTTGTTTTCAAAAATTAAAAGAATCTCTCTCTCTCTCTCTCTCTCTCTCTCTCTCTCTCTGCCCTGATATGTTTACAGTACATGTCACTAACCCCGTTTGTGTTTTCTAGCTCGTTTAGTGTATCTCTGACCCCAGAGCTGCAGGACCCAAACCCCTCATTATTATTGTTATTATTATTACTATTATTGTTATTATCATTATCATTATTATTATTATTATTAGTAGTAGTAGTATTATCAGTCTGGTAGAGACTGAAGTGGCGGTTGTACAACTGTCCTCTCTCTCTCTCTTCTCTCTGCTTTATTAATAATAATCATGATGATGATGGTGTGTGTGCTGTTGAATCTGCATGTTAAAATGTCTGCTCCGGCTCCCTGTCGCCTTCAGAAGCCATTTGAATCCTTCTCCTGGTTCTTGAAGCTCTTGATGGTCTCGGTCCTTCTTGTCTCTCACATGTGCTTTTGTCTCGTGAGCCAATAGAAGCTCAGCTCTTCATTGTTCATGAAGTTGAAGGCCTCTTGTTCCTCTGATGGCCCTCGTCTGTGGAGCCTCCTCCTGACCACCAGAGGGCAGCACACTGTTGACCCACCTTTTTAATCTGGCTTCTTTTTGAATGTGTCCCTTTATTCATATTTGAGCCTTTTTTAATATTCGTATACTTTTAGGCTTCATCTAATTTAATCTTGTTACTCTGATTTTATTTGTGGAATCCGTCCTCCGAGTCTCATGAGAATCAGTTCTGTCGTTTTTAGGAAACAAACAAAAACACGAACAGGCGTGAAAACTTCTCCTGAAGTGACAAGTGTTTCATCAGCACCACGATAAGAGACGCGGATGATCCGACCGTCGTCAGAAAGCTTTTCATGTTTCTTCTGTTTATCCTCAGGATTCTGGGCTGGAGACACAGACGGTGCAGCAGGTAGAGGACGAACCAGAGTCACATCCAGACTGTGGCCCAGACGTTCTGACTGCCACAGATCAAACTGACCAGACGAACACTACCTGTAACACACAGGTGATGATTGAACTGAAAACAGATTTATCTTGATGTCACAGTGTGATAAACCTTAAACCTCCCGATGGAACACAGGAACAACCTTAAGACCCTCCCGCAGGGTATGCGGGAGGCCAGGGGTTCGATTCTCGTTGAGCTCCTACCTTCGGCAGGATTTGATCTTTTCTGCTGTAGCCGCAGGTTCAGACGACATGAGAGGTAGACAGAGAGTGGACCAGTATCAGAACCATCAGGACGACCAAGCAATGAGACTCCACACGCAGATGAACTCGCTTGAACATATACTGAACACAAACAAATACCCGTCAGATATTATCAGTGTCAGCAAATACAAAATGTCCAGTCAGTTGTGTAGTTGTCTGTCCTACCGCACTTTGACGTGGAGGAGAAATGTCCTCAGAGGGAAACCATCTGTTCAGTCCTTCTCAAGGACACGTAGGTCGGCTCGCCATCACTTAACTGGAGTATCTGCTCTTCAGTGTCCAAAGATCCGCCTGACCTACAGACAGTCGCCTTTCCTTTAGTTACACTCTCATACAACTAATGATACAGACGGATCTCGCTCTTCATAGAGCGCAACAGCTTTTTGAACGGCTCCGGTTCCAGAAGAGTTTTAATCCTGAATGATCGGATACAAGATGAATCTTCACCATAGAACATTTTATTTCCGCGCGAAGAAAGAATTGAAAAAGGTATATAAAAAAAGGCAAAGGTACAAGATTGTGTATGTAATGTTTTTAACAACGAAGGAACTACTTCTTCTTCTTCTTCTTCTTCTTCTTCAGATTGAATCGTTTACATTCATTCATGACGCATCACGTTAAATATCTCTGCCCCAATGAATTGTGGGTCTGTTTCTCCTTCCTCTCACAGAAGCTCCAGTGTGTCCTCTGCTGAAGGAGATAGGAAAGGAAGCATTGAAGCTCCTTTCCTGAACACTTCATCATCATGGTGCTGAGGGAACACTTCACTCAGTCTGAAGCTTCCTGAGCACGCGTGACTATTGGACCTCAGCCTGTGACTCATGTGAAAGTTAAAGTCAAATGAGTTGGGTGGAAAAAGTAATATGATTAAAATGTCTGAATTTATCCAACGAGTTCTGGAAACATCTGACTTCATCCTGCCACCAGGTGGAGCGTCCTTACAGCAAAGCATTCTGGGACTCGTAGTCTCTTTGACTTTAAGTTTTGAAGAAATAAGATGTTGGAAGACTTCACCTTTATCAATCAATCATTTCATTGATCACTAGGGTTAGATTGTAAATGTTTGTGAGTTTGATTCATGAGCTGATGAAGATTCAGATTCTCTGAAACTTTATTTATCGACGTCATCGTGACCTGACGATTCTCTTTATGAATTATTATCTTTAGTTTCACAACTTTTCAACCGTCGTCATTTAGTCAGAAGATGGATTCTAATGTTTCTCTGCAGACAACAAACAGTTCTCACACTAATCCTGTAACATTATCATTTTATTTATTCACTTTACTTTTCCTTTTATTAACCCCTTTTGCTCTGACAAAATCATCAGCTAAATGAAATTACAAATTTACTTTATTTAATAGTTTTAAAAATTTCCAGGTGATAAAGAAGTTATTGAAAGTCAAAGGTTTATTTTATTACAGTTTGTGATTGAAAAATATTTATAATCAACATTTGAATGTTTATGAAAATGAGCTGAACAAAGTGACTCTTGTTTATTTTATTTCAAACTTAATGTGAAACTAAAATAACAGTTTGTGTAATTATATATTTTATTATATACGTGAATTTGTTTGATCATTTTAATCATTAATGAATCAAACTGATGTTGTTTTAAACAGAGTCAATTGAAATATGTTTCATAAAATAATAGGAGGATGAAGAAGTTTGTTCATTTATTTTTCTTCTTCTTTATTATAAAGTTTCAAACATAATTTATTATTATTATCTTCACATAAATAAACTTTTATTCAAATGTCAGATCTTTAACTTTAAGTTCTCTGCTCACAACAACAATAACAATAATAGTGTTATTAGTAATAATAATAATAATAATAATAATAATAATAATCACAGCAACAACAGCAACACCAATTATATAATAATATACTGGTTCAGTCTCTGTGTGTCTGTGTGTTGGTCACGTGTGCGGGGTCAGGACCTCGGCTCTGAGGCCGAGGTTTTGAAGGATCCGGGTTCGGATCTGGTGCAGGTTGATGCCATAGATGATGGGGTTGATGAGGGGCGGCACCACCAGGAGCTCCGCCGCCAGCATGTTACGCAGCGCCTGCAGCGCAGCGCCGCTGCCGTAGCGCGAGTACATGACGTCGAACACCAGCGAAAGCGTGAAGACGAGCAGCGTGATGAGGTGCGGCAGACACGTCTGCACGAGCTTCCTGCGGACAGATCGCGACCGCAGCGACGCGCGGATCAGGTGCACGTAGGAGACAAGGATGAGTCCGGTCTGAGACAAGTGCGAGATCAGGAGTGCAAAGCCGTAGACGTTGTTGACGGTGGTGTCGGCGTGGCACGACAGCTTCACCACGTCCCAGTTGGTGCAGAAGATCTTGCGGATGTGGCGGCCGCAGAGCGACAGCCTGGCGGTCAGCACGGTGCCCACCGAGGTCTCCAGCAGCGGGAAGCACCAGCTGAGCAGCAGCAGCTGCGCCACCTTCTGCGCCGTCATCAGCGCACGATACTGCAGCGGCTTGCAGATGGCCAGGTAGCGGTCGTACGCCATCACGGTGAGACTGGTGAACTCACAGAAGATGTAACTGTACAGGACGAACATCTGCATCATGCAGCCGGCGTACGTGATGATGTGGGAGTCGGCCAGCAGGTCGTGCAGCAGCTTCGGGTAGAAGCTGGACGCGCCGCAGATTCCGTTCACGCACAGATTACAAACAAAGATGTGGATGGGCTCGTGCAGCGTCTTCTCCGCGCACACGGTGGTGATGAGCGTCAAGTTCACGAAGATGGTGAACAGATATGACGTCAGCGCCAAGGCGAAGTACAGCTGCCGGTTGGTCAGAGAGTCGTTCAGACCATGAAGCACGAACACGATGTCAGAGTTATTCTCCATCACACGAGACGAACTGTCAACGTCAAGTCAACGTCAAGATCATATCAAGATCAACATCATCATCATCATCTTCAACATCAACATCAACGTCAACGTCAACGACGACGTCAACGTCATATCAACATCATCATCACATCAACATCACGTCAAAGTCATATCAACGTCATATCACATGTCCACAGAAGCTGAAACTTGAGGACAATGAACCACAGACAGCGTCAGACTCACTGACACATGATCACTGACGACTTTTTCTGCAGTTACCACATCAAACAACAAGACGTATGAATCAAGTCAGACACAGATCAGGTCAACAATGAAGCAGCTACTCGTGAACAACATGAACCACTGGATGAATGAATGAGAGTGAGACATCAGGCAGCAGGTGAGGCAGGTGACCTGACATCAGGCAGCAGGTGTGGAGGCCTGTGTCACGGTCGACCAGCCGCAGCTGCTCTTGTTCACCTGCAGACTCATGGGTGGAGTGACGTGTCTGATGACATCAGAGAGTGGGGGGTCACGCCCCTCCTGGTGAACATGCAGCCATTATCTATACCGATATATCCTTTAAGGGTCGCGGGGGCTGCAGCCGATCCCAGCTGACACTGGGCGAGAGGCGGGGTACACCCTGGACAGGTCGCCAACGTATCACAGGGCAACACACAGAGACAAACTATCATTGACTGTCACATTAGCACCTACGGACAGGGCATGATGGGATAGGTGTGCGGGGCATGATGGGAAATGTGGTAAGACAGAGCCTGAAGTTACGTATTGAGTTAACAGTTTGTCCGACGTGTGTATATTAGCACAAACACGACACTAACAATGACAATAGGAACATGATGAAACACTTGTGCTGGTGAACACGATCAACAATGTTAATGACTCCAGCCAGTGTGAGACCAGAGGCACAAGAGGGACGAGGTCATCCTCAGTGGTGTGGACCAGTGGGACAGTGCTGAGCTCTGATTAGTTTCTGAGGGAATCAGTGGAAACTGTGGCTCATGTGAAGACACCTCAGCGACAAACATGTTGTCGTGACCTGTGACCCTTTGACCTGAGGGACAGCGGCCTCTGTGGGTTTACGTGATGTCAGTTGCTTGGTTAGTTTGAGAAGTAAAGTTTGAACAGAAAAGTTTCTTTCATCAGACTCAGAAGGTTTAAACCCGTAAATGTTCTTCCGTTCTTTTTCGGACGCAGACAACAGTGACTGTAGGAGAATCTCAAGGCTTTTGTGACATCGCATCACGTGAATAGTGACGCAACTACTACTACTCACTTTATATGCAATCTCATCACGTGAAAAATTTGCTTCAGGAAGGCACCAGAGCTCCTGTCACAGGTAACAGGGAGGTTTAGGACGGCGTTGTGTGAGAGGAGTTCTGACACGTGTCTCAAGACCTCCGCTCAACTGCCTTAGATATGAATCAAACGCATGAGAGCGGGTGATTTGAGCCGAGGTGTTACCTGAACCTGTGGAAATGATCCTGAATCCAGAGAAGCATTTATGACATATGGGATTCCTGGCAGGAGTTTTGATAAGAGGGTGAATAAGTGAAGTGATGAACGGTTGACCTTGCAGGACACTACATGTCCCAGAGAGAGGGAGGCGGTGAATCTTTCACCTGAGGAGACATGAGAGCAGAGCAGCACTGTGACTTGTTCAGCCTGGTCGTGAGCTGTCCTTGGTGACAGGCCGACCAGAAAGGGCGATGTGCCCTAAATTGGTACAGAGTCCCAAAGAAATGGCTGCCACCTTTTCAGCCGAGGAGGCAAAGATATCAGCTGAGAGGTCGGCGTCTGGTGGAGGTGGTGGAAGATTGAGCAATGATTTAAGGTGGAAACTAATTTGTGTGTATCTTTGGTCAAGTGGGGGAATTGGGACAGACCCTTACTTGAGGCAGGTTAAAGTGAAGAGGAAACAGGAAGTTCAGACATGAGGTCAGTGTGGAGGGAGTCTGTGGTCTCATCGACCTTCAAATATTTCAACTCAAGCGAATGAAGCGCATGATGGGAATTTGCGTTGAATCATTAGCGGCACTCGCGTCGCGTCTTTGTATTGGTGTTGTATGTGATCTCACCGCACTGGTCTGGTGTGAACGCAGCTTTAACAAATTTTAAAAAACAAAACAAAACAAAAAAACTATTTTAAAACGTGATCAAATATGAATCACGTGATCTTGAACAGATGGTTCTAAACTGTGAATGTCGGTGAGTCTGGATAACGAAGAGGCGTTGGACTACTAGACTATAAAGCTGCAGCAGCTCGACAGAACCACGTTCAGATCCGTCACGGCTTCAGTGAAACTGGTCAGATGTTTTTTTCATTTGATCTTTGAGCAAAATAATTAGAAGAAAAACTCTTTCATCATTTTTCTCACTGTTGTTGTTTATACCTAAAACAAGAATGAGGTTAAATTCAACTTTATCTTATTTCATTCTTGAAGGTTATTTACATGTAGGAACTTTGAGATACTTGTATTTTATGTTAACTGCTGTGACGTATATTTCCATCGTTCTTTCCAACGTGTTGCTGGTAGTGGTGATCTGTGTGAACAGAAGTCTTCATGAACCCATGTACCTGTTTCTGTGCAGCCTGTTTGTTAATGAACTGTATGGTAGTACAGGCTTGTTCCCGTTCCTGCTGCTTCACATCCTGTCGGACTCTCACACTGTTTCTGTTCCTTTTTGTTTCCTGCAGGTTTTCTGTTTTTTCACATATGCAAATGTAGAGTTTTATAATCTATCCATCATGTCGTATGACAGATACCTCGCTATCTGTTGTCCTCTGCAGTATAACACACGTATGAGCTCTAACAAAGCGTTTATCGTTATAATTTTCATATGGTTTTACTCGGTTGTGAAATGTCTCATTACTTTATCTTTAAGTATCCGTTTGACTCTGTGTGGAAACAGGTTGAACAGTTTGTATTGTCATAACTACCTTGTAGTGAAGTTGGCGTGTTCTGACACCACAGTGAATAATATCTATGGACTGTTTGGTGTTGTTCTAACCGTCTTAGTTCCTCTGCTTCTCATCCTTTTCTCCTACATGAAGATTCTTAAAGTTTGTTTTTCTGGCTCCAAACACATGAGACAAAAAGCCGTCAGCACCTGCTCACCTCAGCTGGTGTCTCTGCTCAACTTCTCCTTCGGCTGTTCCTTTGAGATCCTTCAGAGCAGGTTTGATATGAGCAGTGTTCCCACTGTGCTGCGGATCGTCCTCTCTCTGTATTTCCTCGTCATCCAGCCGCTGTTGAATCCTCTCATGTTTGGAATGCAAATGTCAAAACTACGAAATGCATGGAAACGTGTTCTGTGTGATAGAAAACCGACAGACGCGAAGAACCATGAGTCACAATAACGTCTGTGATATTCTGATTCAAACTGATTATTCTGGACACGTCCGGTGTTTTATTGTCACTGACCTGGAAAGTGACATTATAAAGTTACAAAATATGATTTGAACTAAACATGATGATGCCTGAATTAATCTGGAGTCAGTGGGAAAAACAACGCTTCAACAGGTTTTACAAACACTGTTCTGTCTGTTCTGTCTGTGGTGCCACGGTCATCACCAGGGAACAGGCTGTTCACTCTGCACAATCCTTTCATTTCTGTGTTTATATTGTTTGCTATTGTATAGTATTTCTATTTTTTTCTTCGGAAAAAATATGTACTTTTGCAAGATCTAGCAAAACTTTCAATGTGGTTCCGGCTCAGTTCAGTCCAACACGACAAGGAAACCAAACACAACAGCGGAGCGACTGGACTTGGTTGTAACTTCTTGGAGACGTTTCACCTCTTATCCAAGAACCGAATAAGATTCTTGGATGAAGGTGAAACTTGGCCAAGAAATTACATTCAAGTCCAGTCGCTCCTGATTCAACACCGTTGTCGAAAACTATGACGTGGATGAATGAGAAACTCCACAGACACGACAACGGAGGACACAGTTTTATTTTGAGAATGGCCTCAAATATAAAGACATTCAATCAGTGCTTGGCAGGTGAGACACCGTTTTAACATAAGTGAGCAACGTCTGAACTATTGACGTATGGACACTCGTCACAAAGTGTATGGACTTGGCAGTCCTGCTACTTACTGCTCTTTTTTCTCCATGTCTTCTCTGGGGCTCCGTAGTTTGTCAGGTTGTAACCAGATGAGACAAAAAGGCACCTGTTCCCCTCACCCGGCGTCGCTGCTCAAGTTTCACAGAGAAGGTTCACATGAGCAGGTTTCCTAATATTTTCTCATGGTTGTACTTTCTAACGTGTCAGCCGTTGTTCAACCCGCTGATGTACAAACTCAACGTGTCCAAGATACGTAACGTCTCAAAGTCTGTTTTGTTCAGTTTGAAATACAATAAAAAAAACATCCGCTTGTCAAGCTCAGAGCTGCGTGACGTGACTGTGAAACAGAACATCAGTGTCGTACAAAAGGAAAAAAGTCTGAATGATTAAATCTCCATGAAAGAGATGTGAGATATTAAACATAAACAATCAACAGATATTTGTTAAATTTTAGCCACATGTAAAAGTGAATGAGTTGAAATTCAACAGCTACTGAAAAATATATCTGATCCACTAGATTTACATGTCATGGTTCTGCCCCAATAAACTCTAAAGACCATGAACTTTAGTTTCTAGTGGACTTTTATTTATGTTCCATGCTTTGTGTATCTCTAAGTTCTTAGTGTTTCTTTACCTTAGTTAAGTTACCTTTGTTATCCCCTGTCTGTGATTTCATTCCGGGTGTCTGCACTTTCTTTTCCTCTGTCTTGTTTCTGTTCACTTTACTTTTCCTGTGTTTCCTGCCCCTGTGATTGTCCACAACTGTTCCCAATGTGTCTCACGTGATGCCCATCATCTGTGCATCCTTTTGTCTACTTAGTCTCTGTGCTTCCCTTTGTCTTTGTCGGTTCCTATTGATTTTGGCCCCAACCTGTTTGCTACCTGTCGGTACCTATTACCCATCGGATTTGTCTTGTCTCCTGGTCGGTATATTCTTTATTTTTACCATCGTGATCCCTCCTGCTTGTTTGGATCTTATTTTGTTTTGCACCCAAGATTGTTAGTCTGTTTTTCTGTTGGACTATTTAATATCCTTATTTTGAGCATTCTGCATTTGAGTCCTGCCCCTTGACACGTGACAGAACAAACCGACCAACATGGACCCAGCAGGTATGACTTTTGAGAGGAGCTGGATGATCTGCAATATACCCTCATGTTGATGTATGAAGAATATTTGAAAGACTTTGGGCCCGAGTATAAGGGAGCTGTTCTGCGGCTAGCACAAAGGGAGGTGGCTATGCAGACCTGGTTAAGGAATTCCTTGCATCCCTTGCTAAAGGATTTTGTGGACACCTCTGTTGCTGCTTGCTTGCAGCCGGCCTCAAGGTCGGCTAGCATAGGGCCTGCTAGACTCCAGCCAGCCACCACATTGGCTAGCCTCTGTCCTGCTAGCTTCCTGCCATCTCCTGTTCCTGCGCCGGATGTCCTGGCCGACACCTGCTCCTCGTCTCCAGTCGGCGGACCGATCGACTCATCCTTCGTCGGTGGTCTGGCCGACCCCTCCTCCTCGTCTTCAGTTGGTGTGCCGATCAACACATCCTCAGTCAGTGGTCTGGCCGACCTCTCCTCCTTGACCCCTGTCATCCGTCCGAACGACACATCCCTCGTCGGTGGTCTGGCGACCCCTCCTCCTCATCTTAAGTCCATGGGCCAATTGTGACATTCCTCTGTCAGTGGTCTGGCCGACCCCTGATCCTTGTCTTCAGTCAGCGGGCCGATCGACGCATCCTCTGTTGGTGGTCTGGTCGACCCCTCCTTCTCGTCTTCAGTCGGTGGTCTGGCCGACCCCTCCTCCTCGTCCCCTGTTGGAGGGCCGAACGACACATCCCTCATCGGTGGTCTGGCCGACCCCTCCTCCTCATCTTAAGTCCGTGGGCCGATTGTGACATTCCTCTGTCAGTGGTCTGGCCGACCCCTGCTCCTTGTCTTCAGTCAGCGGGCCGATCGACGCATCCTCCGTTGGTGGTCTGGTCGACCCCTCCTTCTCGTCTTCAGTCGGTGGTCTGGCCGACCCCTCCTCCTCGTCCCCTGTTGGAGGGCCAATTGACAAATCCTCCGTCGGTGGTCTGGCCGGCCCCTGCTCCTTGTCCCCTGTAGGCGGGCGGCCAACACATCCTCGGTTGGTTGTCTGGCAGACCCCTGTTCCTCGTCTCCAGTCGGCAGGCCGATCAACACATCCCTCGTCGGTGGTCCCCAAGATCGACTATACCTGTCTGCCCGGACCTCCAGGTCATCTTCCCCAGTGGAGGAGTTACCCAGCGTAGCCCGTACCCAGTTTTCCAATGACTTTGTTTTATTGGCTCCTGGCCCCAACCTGTTTTCTACCTGTCTGTACCTATTACCCATCGGATTTGTCTTGTCTCCTGGTCTGTATATTCTTTAGTTTTGTCCTTGTGGTCCCTCCTACTTGTGTGTGTGTGTGTGTGTGTGGTCAATGTAAAGTATTTTGTCTAACTGCTCCTGACACTCTGACTCTTTGCGTCTCATTCAAACCTGGTGGAAGTGACAAACGCTGCTCAGCTGTTGGATGGCCATTAAAGGGGTAGTGAGCTATTTGGATCCAACAAACGTTAGGGTTAGGGTAACCCTGATCCGACTTATATCAACATATCAAAAATATCCAGCTTGTATCATAATATCATATGAGAAGCTGAACTAGAGATGATCACTCACCTGCCTCAGCAGATCATCTGTTTTACTAAGGGTCCAGGAAGCTGCTGACTGGATCCAGCAGGATGAGCCACATCACACACGTCTCTTCGTTGACTTGACCCATTAACGTCAGAATCCACGTTATAGAGACTCCTGCACCTCTGACCTGCTGCGACCCGACGCCACCAGCAGCTGACTGTAATCAATTCTGTCCCTGTTTCATTTCAACCTTCTGCACTTGAGTTTTTCTGTGAAGAACTTTGTGACTCGCTCTGTGATGCTGCTGTTAAACCTTCTATGCTTCTGCGTCCAGGACGAGGTTGGATTCAGAAAGTCTTCCCCTAACCACTTTTCCTTGACCACAGTAGAAACCTTCATGAGGTGAAGGAAAGGTTAAAGGAGGATTCATAGGACCTATGAAAAGAGAATCCGACTCCGAATCCGTCGTCATGTGATGGTGTTGATGTGTCTGTCGTGGTTAAACTACACATTTGTGAAGATGAACTACAAAAACCTCTTGTAGGCGACTTCACCTCGTGAGTTCTTATCATACTGATTCATGTTAAACATGAACAACAGTGAAACATATTTATTCATTACTGAGGTTGAATAGAAATAAAAACAATAATATAATACTATACTCCTTCTACTTCAGATTGAAGTGTTTACATTCATGCATGGTGTCGCAATGAATTGTGGGTCTATTTCTCCTTTCCTCTCACATACAAAGCTCCAGTGTGTCCTCTGCTAAATGAGATAGGAAAGGAAGCATTGAAACTCCTTTCCTAAGCACTTGGACAATCTGAAGATTATCAGGTGCTGAGGAAACACTTCAGGGTCATTTCACTGAGTTGGGAACCTTCCTAAGAAAAACTGACTATTGTACTGCAGCTCAGGTCAGAGGTCAGAGACACTCAGTCTGGTGAAAAAAGGCTTTTTCATTCATTTACAACATGAATGAAAAAACCCTTAAATGCCAAACATTTTTTCATTCATATATATATATATATATATATATATATATATATATATATATATATATATATATATATATATATATATATATATATATATATATATATTACCGCAATTCTTATTTATTCATTTAATTTCATGCCATGCATGTGAGATGTCTTTTTGTCTTTTTTTAAAAACTGTTTTGCACTGAACAGACGAGCTCTCCAAATGGCGTTGTATGTTTTCATGTACAATGACAATAAAGGCTTTTTATTCTATTAATTCATTGGATATATTGATTATGACCTTAAGTATTTGTAACATTACCGAAGCAAATGCCCTTTGAGCCCAACGCAGCTGGACATGATTTTGTGTAGTTGTTGTTGTTGTGCATGTTTTTCTCTCTGGGATGAATAAAGTATTGAAAGTCTCAGAGTGTCAAACAGACCAAGATCAGTCTTTTGATTTCTATCATGAAGTCAAAGTCAGACTTTTATTGTTCTTCTTCTTATTCAAGCTGCGCAAATCTACTGGACGAACTTAAAAACAGACTTTTACACTTGTTACGTATCTTGGACATGTTGAGTCCGTACATCAGCGGGTTGAACAGCGGCTGACACGTCAGGAAGTACAACGATAAGAAAACACGCAGCATATTAGGAAAATGGCTCATGTCGAACCGGCTCTGTAAAACTTCAAAACAAACCCCGAAGGAGAAGTTGAGCAGCGACGCCAGGTGAGGTGAACAGGTGCCGACGGCTTTTTGTCTGGTCTGGTTAGAACCTGAGAAACAGACTTTAAGGATCTTGATGTAGGAGAAAAAAATCACAGTCACAGGGAGACAGACGGTCGGAGAAGCAGCAAGCAGCTCGTACACGTTGTTGACTGTGGCTTCGTGACACGACAGTTTGACGACGGAGTGATTATCACAGTAAACTTTGTTGATGACGTTTCCACACAGACGCAGAGACGACGTCAGGGCCGTCGTCACAAAGACAGCAACGAACGGAGGAAACCAGACCACAGCGATCAGCAGGGCAACATTATGGAGAGTCAAATGTGAGTTATACTGCAGAGGACGACAGACGGCGACGTAGCGGTCGTAAGACATGACGGCCAGATTAGTGAACTGGACACTTCCATACGTGTAAACACAGAAGATCTGCAGGAAGCAGAGCGGAGCAGCGACGGTGTGAGAGTCCGACAGGATGTGAAGCAGCAGGAAGGGGAACAAGCCTGTACTACCATACAGTTCATTAACAAACAGGCTGCACAGAAACAGGTACATGGGTTCATGAAGACTTCTGTTCACACAGATCACCGCAACCAGCAACACGTTGGAAAGAACGATCAACACGTACAAACACAGAACAATCAGGAAGAAGAAATATCTCCAGGGTCCAGTGTCCACGTAGGCAGACAGAGTGAAGTGAGACACAGCAGACGAGTTCAGCTTCATCCTCTTTTGCTTCATACAGTGAAAATAAATGATGTCATATTTATAAGAATATAATATAACACGGCTCACACTCAGCGTCACCTCTGGTCTCAAAGTGCAGATCAAGTGTTAAACACATGAACAATATGCAGGTTTGACACATTTAAAGAAAAACATCATCATGATCTTCACTCAAACGTCTGTGAGTGTAAACAGACAGAATCACAGACGACAGTCACAGACAGTGTGACTCTATATCAGCTGCTGCAGAGATGACCAGCTTCCCTCCAGACTGAGTGAAACTCTGCTGCAGCTTCTTTTAACTTTCCCTCTGGAGGATGAGACTAAGCTGACGAGCTGCTCGTCATCGAGCAGCTAACTAACTAACCCCTAAAACTGAATAACCCCAAGTAACTAACAGACAACACAAACAATCTGACCAACCAACCAACCAACTAACAACTAGCTAAGATACAACACTAACTAAGTAATAATCAAACAATCAAACCCACTAACCAACTTACTAACAAACAAACAAACAAACAAACAAACAACAACACTAACTAACTAAAGACAAACACCCTGAACCTCCCCAAACCGCCCACCATGAGTGGAGTTTGTCATGGCGACACAGTGACATCAACATGGAGGAGTGGGAACAGACTCCTCCCACAGTCAGTGGACGCCACAGCTACGGAAAACCACAACAGACAAAATGAATACTGAGTAAACACATTCATTAACAAGTCAATACATATAATCATATACATAAACATAAACACGCATCGAATCATTGTCAAATGTGAGGTTTGTGTTTTAAACTGTATTTATCTACTGTTGAGAGGCGGAGTTCACCCTGGACAGCCAATCACAGGCCAACATACAGAGACACAACCATTCACTGTCACATTCACACTGACTGTGTTTGGAATGTGGGAGGAAGACAGAGAACCTGGAGAGAACATGGAGAGAACCTGGAGAGAACATGGAGAGAACCTGGAGAGAACCTGGAGAGAACATGGAGAGAACATGGAGTGAACCAGGAGAGATACCAGAGAGAACATGGAGAGAACATGGAGAGAATCTGGAGAGAACCTGGAGAGAACCTGGAGAGAACATGGAGAGAACCTGGGGAGAACATGGAGAGAACATGGAGAGAACCTGGAGAGAACATGGAGAGAACCTGGAGAGAACCTGGAGAGAACATGGAGAGAACATGGAGTGAACCAGGAGAGATACCAGAGAGAACATGGAGAGAACATGGAGAGAACCTGGAGAGAACCTGGAGAGAACCTGGAGAGAACATGGAGAGAACCTGGAGAGAACATGGAGTGAACCAGGAGAGATACCAGAGAGAACATGGAGAGAACATGGAGAGAACCTGGAGAGAACATGGAGAGAACATGGAGAGAACCTGGAGAGAACATGGAGAAAACATGAAGAAAAACTGGAAACAACCAGGAGAGGACCCAAAGAGAACCCATAGAGAACATGGAGAAAACCCGGAGAGAACCCGAAGAGAACCAGGAGAGAACATGGAGAGAACCAGGAGAGAACCAGAAGAGAACATGGAGAGAACCAGGAGAGAACTGGAGCACATGCAAACTCCACACAGAAAGGCCCTATACTGCCAAACATTTATACATACATGTATATACTGACATACTTGACCACAGTAGATATATATATATATATATATATATACTGTGTATATTCAGTCAGTCAGTTAGTTAGTCAGTTAGTCAGTCAGTTATTAAGTCAGCCAGCCAGTCAGTTAGTTAGTTAGTTAGTCAGCCAGTCAGTCAGTTATTAAGTCAGTTAGTTAGTCAGCCAGCCAGTCAGTTAGTTAGTTAGTTAGTTAGTCAGTCAGTCAGTCAGTCAGTCAGTTAGTTAGTCAGTCAGTCAGTCAGTCAGTTATTAAGTCAGTGAGTTAGTCAGCCAGCCAGTCAGTTAGTTAGTCAGTTAGTTAGTCAGTTAGTTAGTCAGTTAGTTATTCAGTCAGCCAGCCAGCCAGCCAGCCATTCAATCAGTTAGTTAGTTAGTTAGTCAGTCAGCCAGTCAGTCAGTGAGTTAGTCAGTCAGTTAGTTAGTTAGTTAGTTAGTTAGTCAGCCAGTCAGTCAGTCAGTCAGTTAGTTAGTCAGCCAGTCAGTTCGTTAGTTAGTTAGTCAGTCAGTAAGTTCATTAGTCAGTCAGTCAGTCAGTTAGTTAGTTAGTTAGTTAGTCAGTCAGTAAGTGAATTAGTTAGTTAGTTAATTAGTTAGTTAGTTAGTCAGTCAGTCACTTTTCGTTTGTTAGTCAGTCAGTCAGTCAGTCAGTTAGTTATTCAATCTGTCAGTCAGTTAGTCAGTACGTTTGTTAGTCAGTCAGTCAGTTAGTTAGTCAGTCAGTCAGTAAGTTAATTAGTTAGTCAGTCAGTCAGTTAGTTAGTCAGTCAGTCAGTCAGTAAGTGAATTAGTTAGTTAGTTAGTTAATTAGTTAGTTAGTCAGTCAGTCAGTCAGTTTTCCTTTGTCAGTCAGTCAGTCAGTCAGTCAGTCAGTTAGTTAGTTAGTCAGTCAGTCAGTCAGTCAGTCAGTCAGTCAGTTAGTTAGTCAGTTAGTCAGTCAGTTAGTCAGCAAGTTCGTTACTTAGTTAGTCATTTAGTTATATAGTTAGTTAGTCAGTCAGTTAGTCAGTTAGTTCTTTACTTAGTTAGTCAGTCAGTCAGTCAGTCAGTTTTCGTTTGTCAGTCAGTCAGTCAGTTAGTTAGTTAGTCAGTCAGTCAGTCAATCAGTCAGTTAGTTAGTTAGTCAGTCAGTTAGTCAGTCAGTGAGTCAGTCAGTCAGTCAGTCATATAGTTAGTTAGTTAGTCAGTCAGTTAGTTCGTTACTTAGTTAGTCAGTCAGTCATATAGTTAGTTAGTTAGTTAGTAAGTCAGTCAGTCAGTGAGTTAGTCAGTTAGTTCGTTACTTAGTTAGTCAGTCAGTCATATAGTTAGTTAGTTAGTCAGTCAGTCAGTCAGTTTTCCTTTGTCAGTCAGTCAGTTAGTTAGTTAGTTAGTCAGTCAGTCAGTCAGTCAGTCAGTCAGTCAGTAAGTTCGTTACTTAGTTAGTCAGTCAGTTATATAGTTAGTTAGTCAGTTAGTTCTTTACTTAGTTAGTCAGTCAGTCAGTTTTCGTTTGTCAGTCAGTCAGTCAGTTAGTTAGTTAGTCAGTCAGTCAGTCAGTCAGTCAGTTAGTTAGTCAGTCAGTGAGTCAGTCAGTGAGTCAGTCAGTCAGTCAGTCATATAGTTAGTTAGTTAGTCAGTCAGTTAGTTCGTTACTTAGTTAGTCAGTCAGTCATATAGTTAGTTAGTTAGTAAGTCAGTCAGTCAGTCAGTTAGTCAGTTAGTTCGTTACTTAGTTAGTCAGTCAGTCATATAGTTAGTTAGTTAGTCAGTCAGTCAGTCAGTCAGTCATATAGTTAGTCAGTCAGTCAGTTAGTCAGTTAGTTCGTTACTTAGTTAGTCAGTCAGTCATATAGTTAGTTAGTTAGTAAGTCAGTCAGTCAGTCAGTCAGTCAGTTAGTCAGTTAGTTCGTTACTTAGTTAGTCAGTCAGTCATATAGTTAGTTAGTTAGTCCGTCAGTTAGCTCGATGACGAGCAGCTCGTCAGCTTAGTCTCGTCCTCCAGAGGGAAAGATAAAAGAAGCTGCAGCAGAGTTTCACTCAGTCTGGAGGGAAACTGGTCGTCTCTGCAGCAGCTGATATAGAGTCACACTGTCTGTGACTGTCGTCTGTGATTCTGTCTGTTTACACTCACAGACGTTTGAGTGAAGATCTTCTGCTTTGTCTTCTACATGATGTTTTTCTTTAAATGTGTCAAACCTGCGTATTGTTCATGTGTTTAACACTTGATCTGCACTTTGAGACCAGAGGTGACGCTGAGTGTGACCCGAGTTATATTATATTCTTATAAATCATGAAGCTGAACTCGTCTGCTGTGTCTCACTTCACTCTGTCTGCCTACATGGACACTGGACCCTGGAGATATTTCTTCTTCCTGATTGTTCTGTGTTTGTACGTGTTGATCGTTCTTTCCAACGTGTTGCTGGTTGTGGTGATCTGTGTGAACAGAAGTCTTCATGAACCCATGTACCTGTTTCTGTGCAGCCTGTTTGTTAATGAACTGTATGGTAGTACAGGCTTGTTCCCGTTCTTGCTGCTTCACATCCTGTCGGACTCTCACACCGTCGCCGCTCCGCTCTGCTTCCTGCAGATCTTCTGTTTGTTTTCTTATGGAGGAGCAGAGTATCTGAACTTGGCCGTCATGTCGTACGACCGGTACCTCGCCATCTGTCACCCGCTTCAATACAACACTCACATGACGGTGAACAAAACGGCCGCTCTCATCGGTGTAACGTGGTTATGGCCTTTGCTGCTTTGTCTCGTGATGACGTCACTGAGTGAATCTTTACATCTGTGCGAAAACGTCATTCACAAAGTTTACTGTGATAATTACTCCGTCGTCAAACTGTCGTGTTCCAACACGTCAGTCAACAACGTGTACGGACTCTTTATCACGTCCGTGTCCATCTTGTCTCCTCTGACTCTGATTCTTTTCTCCTACGTGAAGATTCTCAGAGTCTGTTTCTCAGGTTCCAGTCAGACGAGACAAAAAGCCGTCGCCACCTGTTCACCTCACCTGGTGTCGCTGCTCAACTTCTCCTTCGGAGCTTTCTTTGAGATACTGCAGAGCAGGTTCGACATGAATTATTTACCCAATGTCATGAGAATATTTTTATCGCTGTACTGGCTCACGTGTCAGCCTCTTTTAAACCCGTTGGTCTACGGACTCAATCTGTCCAAAATGAGAATCATATGTAAAAGTCTTGTCTGAAATATAACGTCACTGAAAATACATGTGACGTTCATGAATTCAAAGCTGTCACACGTTTGATTCCGCTGCTGCACGTCTTCAATCTGCCTCATGGTTCAATAAATCATGTGGATGATGGTTTCACATGGACACAGATTGTCATTTAAGACACTGAATTATGATGTCATATGATGTTTGATAGAAAGTAACTCAACGTTTCATGGAAACTCACAACAAAGGATTAAGAAGTGTGGACATTTTATGTGAAATGTGTTTCAGGTTATGTCTTAATATATATTTGTATTTAATGATAATGATACAGATCAGAGATGCTGAATATTGATTTCATGTTGAATATTTTAATGTTTAAAGGCTCAAATACTCGGACCTGATGATTCTTTGAGTGGTTTATAGTTTTAAAGATGTGTCTTTAATTTTTTTAACTGACTGAAAAGAAAGAGAATCAAAACAGCAACGTGAAGATTTTTCTTCTTCGACGTGTTGAAGTATCAGTGTATTGATCTGTTTGTAAAATTATTTTTGGACGACACTGAAAAGAACTAAATAAATGATTATAAAATAAAAATGTGTTTTTCTGCAGTGGTTTGAGAATTAGTTGTTTTTTATATTTGTGCTGAAACAACTGTATGTTGAAATAATAATAACAATATAAATAATAAGCTTTATTTATATATCACCTTTAAAAACAGGGTTTACAAAGAGCTCCAACAGACAAAGCAGACACGTGATACTCTGTCAGTCTCAGTCCTTCCTCTCTGATTCACTTCCTGGTTCATGTTTTGTCCTGGGAACTTTGCTCGGAGACTAAGGCTGCGGTGCAAGAGTCAGTTTG
Source organism: Scophthalmus maximus (assembly GCF_022379125.1). Taxonomy (NCBI): domain Eukaryota; kingdom Metazoa; phylum Chordata; class Actinopteri; order Pleuronectiformes; family Scophthalmidae; genus Scophthalmus; species Scophthalmus maximus. The sequence continues at coordinate 25,102,801 of NC_061525.1, forward strand.
GCTTGTGAAGGCGTCTAAGTGAGGGAAAAGACCCGGAAGTGTTTCCTCAGCACCATGATAAGAGCTGTTGGCTTCTGCAAGTTCTTAGGAAAGGAGCTTCAATGCTTCCTTTCCTATCTCCTTTAGCGTAGGGTACACTGGATGTACCCGGATGCTGAGAGGATGCTGCCGTTAATGTCGCTGGTTCTCTAATCTGAGTCATTGAGCTTCATACTCAGCTTCATACTGAGTTTCATTCGAGGAGGATCACAGTTCAACACTGCACTGTCCTGTCTGGTGGTTGTTCTGTACAATCACTGCTGTGTGTCCTTCTCACCTCATGTAGCCTGCTAGTGATCCACCACGACAACAACAAACTGGGATTCTTTTCTACCAGGACATCGGTCATTCTGCTCTGTCTTCACTGCTGTTGATGTGGTCCAATTTTGGATCCCTCCTCTCCGATCTGTGGCTTTGGGAGCTAAACCAGCTGGTGATTCCTCTTTCCTGTCATGATGTTCATAAAATACTTCACATCAGAACTCCTGAACATCTGTTGTCACATCGTCCCAAAAGTCCTCTAGGCCATTAAATCTCTTGGACTCCTGCATCGCCCCGCTGTTGACATAAGGGCTCCCGGCGTTAGTTTGTGAACATGGACCATACTATCTCAACTATTCTGTCTGACCGCCGCTCTGTCGCACTGCACATGTGGTCTGTCAATCTGAGGCCCTGGTCTGTGTTGACAACGTTGTCCCACTACACTTCTTGCCCCTGCACCTACTAACAGGACTGCAACGTTCATTGTATTGAACACTTGTTACCTACCTACCTACCTCACTAACTAACTACCTACCTAGCTACCTACCTACCTAACTAACTAAATAACTAATAAAACCAACTCCCTAATTAACTAACTAGCCAACCAACTAACTTATAATCAAATAAGTAAGCAAACCAACAAACAAATGGACAAACTGAGGTGAAAACACGTCATAAACAGGAAGTGATGAAATGAAATGAACTATTTTCTCAATGAACACAATGAGTGGCCAACGATCCTTCACTCAGCAGAGACGTGTGTTTGAACAGACGGGCTCTGGCTGTAATAGACAGAAACCTGCAACCGATTATTTTCGCCAACAATTTTTTCCAAACATTGCGGCGGCCCTGCGGCCCACATTGGGCGGGCCCATGTGGCATTTTCCAGATTTGCCAGATTGCTGATCCGAGCCTAATCTGGACAAAGGGACGGAGCCAGGAATGTCTGATCTCTTTCTTTAACATTGTGAGACAGAAGGTTTTAACATGTTCACTCATTTCACAGAGAATAATTCATGAAAACGATAAGCACATTTACTGACTGATTCTATGAGTGTGTGTGTGTGTGTGTGTGTGTGTGTGTGTGATGCTGTAGATAGGAAGTGAGTCACAGGCTTGATGGTGATTACACCTCCCTCTCTGAGCAGGTTAAAAGAAGTTGAGCCTCACATCAACAGTAAGAACTAGAGCAACAACTAGATTCTCAGCATGTTTTCATATCTCATACGTTATGTCAGTTAGTTACTATGTTGTTGTGTAACTTTGTTGTTGTGTTGCTATGTTGTTGTGTTGCTCCATGTTGACTTCAGTTGATCATGTTGTACTTTATGAACTGATATAATGATGATGTTTCTGTTGTGTAGCTTCTTCATGTGTAAATCTTCAGGATGAAGATGATGAACTTGTCTGCTGTGTCTCACTTCACTCTGTCTGCCTACGTGGACACTGGACCCTGGAGATATTTCTTCTTCCTGATTGTTCTGTGTTTGTACGTGTTGATCGTTCTTTCCAACGTGTTGCTGGTTGTGGTGATCTGTGTGAACAGAAGTCTTCATGAACCCATGTACCTGTTTCTGTGCAGCCTGTTTGTTAATGAACTGTATGGTAGTACAGGCTTGTTCCCCTTCCTGCTGCTTCACATCCTGTCGGACTCTCACACCGTTGCCGCTCCGCTCTGCTTCCTGCAGGTTTTCTGTGTTTACACTTATGGTCACATAGAGTTTGTGACTCTGGCCGTCATGTCGTATGATCGATATCTGGCCATATGTTTCCCTCTGCAGTACAACAGTCTGATGACAGTGAACAGAGTCGCAGCTCTCACGGCTATAATCTGGTTTTACTCTCTGTTTGTGATTCTCATCATCGTGTCTCTGATGCTCCGTTTGAAACTGTGTGGGAACTTTATTGACAAAGTTTACTGTGGCAACTTCTCCATCGTCAAACTCTGCTGCTCCGACACGTCAGTCAACAACATCTTTGGACTAGTTTATTTGTTTTCCATCGTCTTTGGTTTCATTGTTTTAATCCTGTTCTCCTACATCAGGATCCTTAAAGTCTGTTTCTCAGGTTCTAACCAGACGAGACAAAAAGCCGTCAGCACCTGTTCACCTCACCTGGCGTCGCTGCTCAACTTCTCCTTCGGAGCTTTCTTTGAGATAATGCAGAGCAGGTTCGACATGAGCAGCGTTCACATCGTCGTACGTATCGTCTTGTCATTGTATTGGCTCACGTGTCAGCCGCTCTTCAACCCTCTGTTTTACGGACTGAAATTATCTAAGATACGCTTCTTGTGTAAAAGTTTGCTCTTTGGCAAAAAACCTGGAGATTCATGAATGTATTTATTTGTCTCATCTTCATAAACTCAACAGCATCTTTCATACAAACATGTGGCTTCACATGACATGATGAAAACAACATACACATCTAAAACGCATGTAAGATTATAAAACATGTAAACTAATTAAAATATAATTAAAGAACTAATAAAAAAGATGTGTCTTTAATTTCCTGTTGAAGATACAAAGAGCTGAGATCAGAGTCTTAGAGTTTATTATCATCGTCATGAAGTCTGACTGCATCACTGTACATTCAACTTCATCACGTGTCATTAGTTTTGAATGTTTTCATCTGACGAGCGTCGTGTGTTCGCACCACGTCAGAGCCGAGTGTGTTTCTGTGGAAATTGTCATTTCAAATGTTGCTCTAATCTTTTCAATTTTAGAAAATCTGCAAAGAAAAAGTCATGACAGTATGAACGTATTGAGTTATATTTCAGTTATGATGAATGTATATTTGATTTGTTAACTGACTGAAAAGAAAGAGAATCCAAACAGCGACGTAAAGATTTTTCTTCTTCTTTCACGTGTTGAAGTATCAGTGTATTGATCTGTTTGTAAAATTATTTTTGGACGACACTGAAAAGAACAAAATAAATGATTATAAAAAAAAAATGTTTTTCTGCAGTGGTTTGTGAATACGATGTTTTTTATATTTGTGCTGAAACAACTGTATGTTGAAATAATAATTATAATATAAATAATATGCTTTATTTCTATATCAACTTTAAAAACAGGGTTTACAAAGAGCTCCGACAGACAAAGTAGACACGTGATACTCAGTCAGTCTCAATCCTTCCTCTCTGCTCCGACCGGCCTATGGGGTGTTGGGTGTTCAAGTCACAAACAAGGGTGGGGTCCAGGATGAGACGACGAGGTACCCAACAGCGCTCCTCAGGGCCATATCCCTCCCGGTCCACCAGGAACTGAACCCCATGTCCACTTCGGTGCACGTCCATGAGCCACCAGACGGTGAAGGCAGTGTGGTGCTGGGGGGGACAGGGTACTGGAATGGACAGGTTTGATTTGGGATACATGACATGAAGGATGGATACGGAGGGAAGCAGGAAGCTTCAACCAGACAGCAGAGGGGTTAATGGCAAAGGATCCAATGAAACGGGGAGCAAGTTTTCGACTCTCCACTCATAAGGGAATGTCACGAGAGGAAAGTCATACCTGTTGGCAGGATTATAGGCTGGAGCCTAAGCACGGGGCATATGGTCCTGCACCATGGGAACAGCAACCCCCTCTTCCTGCGAGGACAACAGGGGGGGTTCATAACCAAGACAGCATTCAAAGGGTGACATTCCTACTAGCTTACTAGACCCATGACAGCTGGGAGCTCCAATGGGATGGGTTAGTTGAAACCACACAATGCATGGCTGCCTCCAGTTCTTGGTTTACCCGCTCGGTCTGACCACTTGTCTGTGGGTGAAATCCAGGAAGAGACTAATAATAGATCCCGGAGCAGCACAGAAAGCTAAGAGAGCACAGAGTCTGGAACAAACAGAGAATCAGGGGGACTGTTACCTGGATCATATTGGTCTTGCTGAGCCTGGACAACACAGGAGTCAATCTCCCAGGTAACTTGGACAATGATTCATTTTTTACATTTGTTTTGTATATATTCTATATTCTTTAAGGTGTGCTGTGTGAACCTTGCTGATGTAACACTGGAATTTCCATGCTTGGGATCAATAAAGTACCTTTCTATCTATCTATCTATCTATCTATCTATCTATCTATCTATCTAGGATTAGGACAGGATGGGTTCTGGTTGAGTAGAGGTATCAAATGTAAACTGACGGGAGGGGGCATCCAGCTTGATGTTCCTAGAACCAGGCGATAGGTCAAGGTAACATTAAACCTTCCAAATAAAAGCCCACCTGGCTTTCCAGGAGTTCAGTCGCTTGGCTGTTTGTATGTATGCCAGGTTTTTGTGGTCTGTCCATACAATGAAGGGATGTTTGGCTCCTTCCAGCCAATGACACCACTCCCCGAGAACCAGTTTCACTGCTGGTGAGTGTCAGGGTCTGGGAAGAAGATCAGGATATCATCAAGGTAAACAAGGACAAAGTATCCTAGCATATTCCTGAGCACATCATTAATAAGAGCCTGAAAGAAAGCGGGGGAATTAGTTAGGCCAAACAGCATAACCAAATATTCAAAATGTCCGAGCAGAGTGTTGAACGCCGTCTTCAGCTCATTCCCCTCCCTAATGCGAACAAGGTGGTAGGCGTTCTGCAGGTCCAGATTGGTGTACATTTCGCTCCATGTAGGGGGGAGAAGGCAGATTCAACCAGTGGCAGGGGATATATCTTCTTGATAGTTATGTTGTTTAGAGCCCGAAAGTCAATACATGTTCTGAGTGTACCATCCTTCTTCCCTACAAAGAAAAAACCTGCACCCACTGGAGAAGACAAGTCTGATGATGCCCACTGCCAATGAGTCCCGGATGTGATCCTCCATAGCCTCCCGGTCAGGACGTGAGAGGTTATGCAGACGGTTACTGGGAAGAGGCGCTCCAGGTTGCAGGTCGATGGCGCAGTCATAGGGCCGGTGAGGAGGTAGTGACAGACCATTATGTTTACTAAACACAGGGGCTAGTTCATGATAGGTGGATGGTACTGAGGACAAGTATCGTGGTTCTGGGACAACCTGGGGCATAGGAGAAGTAGGAGCAGGGGCAGAATGCAGACAATTAGCATGACACAGATAACTCCAAGATGTTACCTTCCCAGTAGTCCAGTCAATTTGAGGGTTGTGTAGTTTTAACCATGGGTGACTTATGACCAGAAGTGAAGTAGGACAGTCGATGACATGGAAACTGATAAGTTGTTGATGATTTCCAGAGACCCTTAGACGACACATTCATACAGTGCTGCTATTTAACACACTTTTTCTATTACATTCATACACTGTCCGAGAGCCGTCAGAGGCAATTAAGGTCAAAGTGTCTTGCCAAAGGACGCATCGGCTGGAATAAGCTGGGATCAAACCACCAACCTTCGGGTTAATGGACGACTAACCCCACTACCCCACTGGGTGAGCCACAGCCAGTAGTAGAGTGGGCGGTTTGTCTCCTTCCACTACTGTCAGGCCCAGATGGCAGCGCTCAGCCTGCCTGCGCCCTCCAGGGGGACCTTTGAGGACATTAAAAGGGTGATCCTCGATCGGCTGGGATACTCCTGGGAGGATCACCGTCGTCGGTTCCCGTCAACCAAACTTGAGTCCCGCCCGTTTGTCTCCGCTCAGCAATTGAGGGATGTGGTGTGCAGAGGGTTGTAGCCAGGGGAGTCCACTGGCAACAGACGGATGCTCTAACAAGTGGTGCTGGAGTAGTTTGTAAAGGGATTTCTGGCGTAGTAGCTCTGGGGGACCGCCCAGAGGCCGGGCAGGCAGGCGTAGCAGTTCTGGGGATAGGCCCGGAGGCCGGTCAGGCAGGCATAGCAGTTCTGGGGGAAGGCCCAGAGGCCGGGCAGACAGGCACTGAAGTTCTGGGGTAATGCCCGGAGGCCGGATAGACAGGCGCAGAAGTTCTGGGGGAAGCCCAGAGGCCGGGCAGATAGGCGCAGAAGTTTCCTAGGAGAACACCCATGAGGGACGCATCGATCGGCCCGCTGACTGGCGACGAGGAGGGTTCCACCGGACCACCGACGAGTGACGTGTCGATCGGCCCACCGACTGGTGACGTGGAGCAGGCGTCGGCCGGACCACCGACTTGGAATGCGTCGATTGGCCCACCGACTGGAGATGTGGAGCAGGCGTTGGCCGGACTACGGACGAGGGACGTGTCAATCGGCCCACCGTCTGGAGACGAAGAGGGTTCGGCCGGACCACCGACGAGGAACGTGTCGATCGGCCCACAGACTGGCGAGGAGGAGGAATCGGCCAGACCACCGACGGGGAACTTGTCGATCTGCCCACCGACTGGAGACGTGGAGCAGGCGTCCGCCAGACCACCGACGATGAAAGTGTCGATCGGCACACCAACTGGCGAGGAGGAGGAATCGGCCAGACCACCGACGAGGGACGTGTCGATTGGCCCACCGACTGGCGAGGAGGAGGAATCGGCCAGACCACCGACGGGGAATGTCTCGATCAGCCCACCGACTGGAGACGTGGAGCAGGCTTCGGCCGGACCACCGACTGGAGACGTGGAGCAGGCTTCGGCCGGACCACCGACGAGGGATGTGTCGATCGGCCCACCGTCTGGTGATTTGGAGTAGGTGTCGGCCGGACCTATGACGAGGGATGTCTCGATCGGCCCACCGTCTGGAGACGAGGAGGGTTCGGCCAGACCAACGGCGGGGAACGTGTCGATTGGCCCACCGACTGGCGAGGAGGAGGAATCGACCAGACCACCGGCGGGGAACATGTCGATCAGCCCACCAACTGGAGACGTGGAGCAGGCGTTGGCAGGGACCTCCGACAAAGAAACAGGGGATGGCAGGAGGTGAGCAGGCCCGATGCTAGCCAACATGGAGGACGGCTGGAGGCAAGCAAGCCGCAGGCCTGCCAACAAGGAGACCAGCTGCAGACTAGGGACCCGGATGCTAGCCGACGTGGAGATCGACTGGAGGCTACCAGCAACAGAGGTCTCCAATCTCCTTAGTTGAGGGTACCACTCAAGGAGCCACGGTCTTGACTGGACCAAACGCTGCAACAAAGTCCTAATGGTGACTTCCTGTTCGAAGCTTGTGGCCAGCTGTAGATTTTTAATAGTCCCTCTACCTGTTGGGCCACCTCAAAACTGGTTGGTTCGTTCTGTCAGGGTTGAGCAGGAACTGGACCCAAATGCAGAGGTGGTGAAGAGAATATTTAATAATAAAACAAAACAAACCTACAAATTTCCAACATAAAACGAAAACCAACTCAGAGTGTCCACAACATGTAGCAAAAGGTAGTCAGAACTAAAACACTGGAGCCAGGGGGAAAATCACAGTAACAGACCAGGAGAATAACAGACGAACCAACAAAGACAAAGGGAAGCAAAGAGACTAAACAAGGTGGGCGGTGCAAATTGAACACAGGTGAACACAGGAACGCACACAGGAAAGGAAGTGCAGCAACACAAGGAAAAGGACTTCAATATAAAACAGGAAACAACAACAAGGGATCAAGAAACTAAGGGGAATAATAAAATAAACAAACTAAAGAGTCCACTGTAACATAATAGTTTATGATCCTTGCGGATCATGACAGTACCCCCGTCTTAAGGGCCAAATTCCAGACGGCCCAAATAAGGAAAATTTGCACTGAACAGGGTTGGTGGAGGGAGATCAGGAGGAAGGATCCAACAAAAAGTCACCAGTGAACTGGACAGGGGCTTTGCTGGGGGGTTCAGCAGGCGTAGCAGCTCTGGGGGACGGCCTAGAGACCGGGCAGGCAGTCGTAGCAGTTCTTGGGGAATAATAACAAGGGATCAAGAAACTAAGGGGAATAATAATATAAACAAACTAAAGAGTCCACCTTAACACAATAGTTCATGATCCTTGCGAAACATGACAGGTTTGATTGTTTGATTATTAATTAGTGTTGTTTGTTAGTTAGTTGTTAGTTGGTTGGTTGGTTGGTTGGTTAGTTTGTTTGTCTGTTTGTCTTTAGTTACATAGTTAGTGTGTTTGTTGGTTTGATTATTTGTTAGTTACTCCGTGTTTTCTGTTAGTTACTTAGGGTTATTCAGTGTTACGGTTAATTAGTTAGCTGGTGTGTTTGTTAGCTCGATGACGAGCAGCTTAGTCTCGTCCTCCAGGGGGAAAGTGTAAAGAAGATGCAGCAGAGTTTCACTCAGTCTGGAGGGAAACTGGTCGTCTCTGCAGCAGCTGATATAGAGTCACACTGTCTGTGACTGTCGTCTGTGTCGTCTGTTTACAGTCACAGACGTTTGAGTGAAGATCGTCTGCTTTGTCTTCTACATGATGTTTTTCTTTAATGTGTCAAACCTGCATATTGTTCATGTGTTTAACATTCGATCTGCACTTTGAGACCAGAGGTGACGCTGAGTGTGACCCGAGTTATATTATATTCTTATAAATATTACATCATTTATTTTCACTGTATGAAGCAAATAGAGGATGAAGATGAACTCGTCTGCTGTGTCTCACTTCACTCTGTCTGCCTACGTGGACACTGGACCCTGGAGATATTTCTTCTTCCTGATTGTTCTGTGTTTGTACGTGTTGATCGTTCTTTCCAACGTGTTGCTGGTTGCAGTGATCTGTGTGAACAGAAGTCTTCATGAACCCATGTACCTGTTTCTGTGCAGCCTGTTTGTTAATGAACTGTATGGTAGTACAGGCTTGTTCCCGTTCCTGCTACTTCACATCCTGTCGGACTCTCACACCGTCACTGCTCCGCTCTGCTTCCTGCAGGTTTTCTCTATTCACTCTTATGGTCACATAGAGTTTGTGACTCTGGCCGTCATGTCGTATGATCGATATCTGGCCATATGTTTCCCTCTGCAGTACAACAGTCTGATGACAGTGAACAGAGTCGCAGCTCTCACGGCTATAATCTGGTTTTACTCTCTGTTTGTGATTCTCATCATCGTGTCTCTGACGCTCCGTTTGAAACTGTGTGGGAACTTTATTGACAAAGTTTACTGTGGCAACTTCTCCATCGTCAAACTCTGCTGCTCCGACACGTCAGTCAACAACATCTTTGGACTAGTTTATTTGTTTTCCATCGTCTTTGGTCTCATTGTTTTAATCCTGTTCTCTTACATCAGGATCCTTAAAGTCTGTTTCTCAGGTTCTAACCAGACGAGACAAAAAGCCGTCAGCACCTGTTCACCTCACCTGGCGTCGCTGCTCAACTTCTCCTTTGGAGCTTTCTTTGAGATATTGCAGAACAGGTTCGACATGAGCAGCGTTCACATTGTCGTACGTATCGTCTTGTCGGTGTATTGGCTCACGTGTCAGCCGCTCTTCAACCCTCTGTTTTACGGACTGAAATTATCTAAGATACGCTTCTTGTGTAAAAGTTTGCTCTTTGGCAAAAAACCTGGAGATTCATGAATGTATTTATTTATGTCTCATCTTCATAAACTTAACAAAGTCTTTCATACAAACATGTGGCTTCACATGACATGATGAAAACAACATACACACCTAAAACGTGTGTCAGTTTATAAAACATGTAAACTAATTAAAATATAATTAAAGAACTAATAAAAAAGATGTGTCTTTAATTTCCTGTTGAATATACAAAGAGCTGAGATCAGAGTCTTAGAGTTTATTATCATCGTCATGAAGTCTGACTGCATCACTGTAAATTCAAACTTCATCATGTGTCATTAGTTTTGAATGTTTTCATCTGACGAGCGCCGTGTGTTCGCACCACGTCAGAGCCGAGTGTGTTTCTGTGGTAACTGTCATTTCAAATGTTGCTCTAATCTTTTTAATTTTAGAAAATCTCCAAAGAAAAAGTCATGACAGTATGAACGTATTGAGTTATATTTCAGTTATGATGAATGTATATTTGATTTGTTAACTGACTGAAAAGAAAGAGAATCCAAACAGCGACGTAAAGATTTTTCTTCTTCTTTCACGTGTTGAAGTATCAGTGTATTGATCTGTTTGTAAAATTATTTTTGGACGACACTGAAAAGAACAAAATAAATGATTATTAAAAAAAAAAGTGTTTTTCTGCAGTGGTTTGTGAATACGATGTTTTTCATATTTGTGCTGAAACAACTGTATGTTGAAATAATAATTATAATATAAATAATATGCTTTATTTCTATATCAACTTTAAAAACAGCGTTTACAAAGAGCTCCGACAGACAAAGTAGACACGTGATACTCAGTCAGTCTCAATCCTTCCTCTGTGCTCCGACCGGCCTATGGGGTGTTGGGTGTTCAAGTCACAAACAAGGGTGGGGTCCAGGATGAGACGACGAGGTACCCAACAGCGCTCCTCAGGGCCATATCCCTCCCGGTCCACCAGGAACTGAACCCCATGTCCACTTCGGTGCACGTCCATGAGCCACCAGACGGTGAAGGCAGTGTGGTGCTGCGGGGGACAGGGTACTGGAATGGACAGGTTTGATTTGGGATGCATGACATGAAGGATGGATACGGAGGGAAGCAGGAAGCCGTCTGAGCACCGCCCAGACGGCGGCCCTCAGCCTGTCTGCGCCCTCCAGGGTGAACTTTGAGGACATTAAAAGGGTGTTCCACGATCGGCTGGGATACCCCCGGGAGAATCACCGTCGTCGGTTCCGGTCAACCAAACGTAAGTCCCGCCCCTTTGTCTCCGATCAGCAAATGAGGGATGTGGCGTCCAGATGGTTGGAGCCAGGGGAGTCCGCTGGTGAGAGACGGATGCTCTAACAAGTGCTGCTGGAGTAGTTTGTAAAGGGATTTCTGGCCCGGGACCTCCGAGTGGGTGCGGTGCCACCACCCTGCAGACCTGGCTGAGGATCATCTGGCTGTCCAAGCCAGAAGCCAGGAAACAGAGGGACTAATGAATTTCAAGTTCCTGCCCCCACCCACTTACACTCACTCTGCACCTGCTTCTCCCTCACCTTCAACCCGCACTAACCCGCAGTCTCGTTTTTCTCCAACTCATTTTCCAGACGCCAGGGCAGGAGTGTTGGAGGTGTGGTCAATCTGGACACTTATGCAATGAATGTCCACTTATGGAGGTCGACCAAGGGAACCGGGTTGCAGGCACCCCAACATCCTCCCCCGGTCCCGTGGGAACATATTGCGTTTAATCCAGTCAAATGGGGTATGTCAAAACACTGAATCGGATAATGGCCCATTTCTATTGGCCAGGCATTCGGAGAGATGTGCAATGCTGGTGTGCATCGTACCCTAAATGCCAACTGGTTAACACTTATGGAGATACCATTTGAGCATATTGGCATGGACCACATCGGGCCATTTCACCGGAGTGCACGAGGGTATCGCTTTGTGTTAATGATGGTGGACTACGCAACGCAATACCTTGAAGCAGTGCCACTGTGCACCATCTCAGTTTCAGGTCATCTCCCGAGTTGGGGTCCCAAAAGAGGTACCTTTACGGGTAATTGAGCATTAAGTCTATTCAGACCCGTGTGTATCATCCCTAAACCAAGTCTAGCTCTGACGTCCATGATTGGTTAGTTTGTGCATGAGGACAACTGCAATTGGGATAGGTGGCTAATTCCTTTGTTGTTTGCAGTGCGGGAGGTCCCCCAGGCCTCCACTGAATTTTCTCCCTTTGAACTGGTGTTTGGTATGAAACCACGAGGGTGTTGGACCTACCTAAGGAAAACCAGGAGGATGTAAAAAGTAAAAATGAGGCTCAATACGTTCTGGACCTGAAAGCAAAACTCCACACACTGGGTCATTTATCAGGTGAGAATCTGCTCCAGGCCCAAGAGCGTTAACAGCGCCAGGACACCAGAGGAACTAGGTTAAAACAAAGTTCTTGTATTACTTTTCTTCTTCCAGCTCCAACTTCCTCGGCAGGTAGCAAGGTCCCTTTGTGGTCACATGGTGAGTAGGCAAGGTCATCTATGAGGTGGTGCGTTCTGACAGGGGCAAAGCACCACAGATTTACCAACTTAACCTCATAAAAAATAGAGAGTCAGAACCTGTTTCTCTGGTGAGCACGGTATTGGAGAGAGATGAGTTGGGTCCTGATTTTCAAAGTTCCAGCAATCCGGCCTCACTCATTTCTTAAAAAACATCTCGCTGTTCTAGAGAGCAGATGTTGCTCTGTTACAGCAGTGCTTTGCTGATGTGTTCTCCCCCCTACCAGGGCACACTGAACTCATACAGCCCCATGTCGAAACTCGCCCGGCCGTGAAGGTGCGTTCACGGCCCCAACGTTTGCCTGAACATAAGAGAAAAGTGGTTCAGAAGGAATTGAAGGCCATGCTGGAGATGGCCGTAATAGAAGAATCTCACAGTGCCTGTGGTAGTCCCATAGTTCTTGTTCTAAAGAAGGATGGGTCTATTGGTTCTGTGTAGATTACTGCAAGGTGAATGATATGTCAGAGTTTGATGCCTACCCAATGCCCCAGATCGCTGATCTCCTGGATTTGGTTGGGCACGGCTCACTTTTTCACGACACTGGATTCGACCATGGGCTACTGGCAAATTTCCCTTGTCTCAGGAGTACACTATGTAAAGTTTGTACCTATTTGTGATACTTCCTTTCAGGTTGTTTAGCCATCTTCCAATGCCTCATGGACCGGCTGCTTCGTCCTCATTCTGCGTATGCTGCTGCCTACTTGGATGATGTTATCATCCACAGTAACAACTGTTACGGTTAATTAGTTAGCTAGTGTGTTTGTTAGCTCGATGACGAGCAGCTCGTCAGCTTAGTCTAATCCTCCAGAGGGAAAGTGAATAGAGGCTGCAGCAGAGTTTCACTCAGTCTGGAGGGAAACTGGTCGTCTCTGCAGCAGCTGATATAGAGTCACACTGTCTGTGACTGTCGTCTGTGTCGTCTGTTTACACCCACAGACGTTTGAGTGAAGATCTTCTGCTTTGTTTTCTACATGATGTTTTTCTTTAATGTGTCAAACCTGCATATTGTTCATGTGTTTAACATTTGATCTGCACTTTGAGACCAGAGGTGACGCTGAGTGTGAGCCGAGTTATATTATATTCTTATAAATATGACATCATTTATTTTCACTGTATGAAGCAAAAGAGGATGAAGCTGAACTTGTCTGCTGTGTCTCACTTCACTCTGTCTGCCTACATGGACACTGGACCCTGGAGATATTTCTTCTTCCTGATTGTTCTGTGTTTGTACGTGTTGATCGTTCTTTCCAACGTGTTGCTTGTTGTGGTGATCTGTGTGAACAGAAGTCTTCATGAACCCATGTACCTGTTTCTGTGCAGCCTGTTTGTTAATGAACTGTATGGTAGTACAGGCTTGTTCCCGTTCCTGCTACCTCACATCCTGTCGGACTCTCACACCGTCGCCGCTCCGCTCTGCTTCCTGCAGGTTTTCTCTATTCACTCTTATGGTCACATAGAGTTTGTGACTCTGGCCGTCATGTCGTATGATCGATATCTGGCCATATGTTTCCCTCTGCAGTACAACAGTCTGATGACAGTGAACAGAGTCGCAGCTCTCACGGCTATAATCTGGTTTTACTCTCTGTTTGTGATTCTCATCATCGTGTCTCTGACGCTCCGTTTGAAACTGTGTGGGAACTTTATTGACAAAGTTTACTGTGACAACTTCTCCATCGTCAAACTCTGCTGCTCCGACACGTCAGTCAACAACATCTTTGGACTAGTTTATTTGTTTTCCATCGTCTTTGGTCTCATTGTTTTAATCCTGTTCTCCTACATCAGGATCCTTAAAGTCTGTTTCTCAGGTTCTAACCAGACGAGACAAAAAGCCGTCAGCACCTGTTCACCTCACCTGGCGTCGCTGCTCAACTTCTCCTTCGGAGCTTTCTTTGAGATAATGCAGAGCAGGTTCGACATGAGCAGCGTTCACATCGTCGTACGTATCGTCTTGTCATTGTATTGGCTCACGTGTCAGCCACTCTTCAACCCTCTGTTTTACGGACTGAAATTATCTAAGATACGCTTCTTGTGTAAAAGTTTGCTCTTTGGCAAAAAACCTGGAGATTCATGAATGTATTTATTTATGTCTCATCTTCATAAACTCAACAGCATCTTTCATACAAACAAATGGCTTCACATGACATGATGAAAACAACATACACACCCAAAACGTGTAAGATTATAAAACATGTAAACTGATTAAAATATAATTAAAAAAAAGATCTGTCTTTAATTTCTTCTTGAAGATAAGCTGATAAAAGTCAGTGCGTTTGCATCACATTAGATTCGAGTGTGTTTCTGTGTGACTGAAACTGTCCTTTAAAATGTTGCTCAAATGTTTTTCAATTAAACAAATAAGTAATGACACATTATGAACATATTGAGTAATATTTAAGTTGTGATAAATGCTATTGATGAATGTATCATTGATTTGTGAAAAGAAAGAAAATCAAAAAGGGGATGATGAATATTTTTCTTCTTCTGTTGAAGTGTCGGTCTATTGATCCGTTTGTCAAATAGTTTTTGGTCGACGCTGAAAATAACAAAATAAATTATCATGAAAGGAAAATTTGTTTTCTTTGGTGGTTTGTGAATTAGTTTTTATATTTGTGCTGAAACAACTGTATGTGGTAATAATAATAATATTAATAACCATTATTATTATGGTTATTATCAAGCTTTTAGTAACTTTTCATTCCATAGGAAACACACCAAATTGAAGTTGCTCATGTGAAATCTGTAGGAGGTCGATAAAATATAACACATGTCAAAACACACAAAATCCTAAATGTCTCACTTCCTGTTTAGTATGATTAATGCATTGATGTTGTCCGTATTGAGGAGTTCCACATGCCTACAAAATATGATATATGTAGTTGATACTATATGGCAGGTACAGCACTCAATGTCATACGGGGGGTGCTATGGAGCCTCTGTAATCCACCTGATACCAGTAGGTGGCGCTATAACTATGGTTCAATATTCAAATGCAAATGTGTTCAGGGTAGGACTGATATCAGTCCTGCAAAATTTGGTCAAGATATGACCACATAAGGTGGAGTTATGAAAGTCTGATATTTCATGGTGGCACATGGAAGTTTGCCGCCACACCACGGGGAAGGCGTCTGACGAGGAGTCACAGATTTCTGTACATCACATCATCAAGTGTTTTGAGCAAGTTTGAGGTGGATCTGGTCAACCTGTAAGGCAGTGGAAGTAATAGTATAAAACATGTCACTTATGGCTATGGTGTTCAGTCAACATTGACATTTAGATGTGTTGAGGGCGGGGCTGTTATCATGTCTGAGAAGTTTGGGTCAGATCGGAACATGTACCTTTGATTACGAGTAACTTCCTGTTTCATGACGAAGGTTTGAAAATTCCCAACGCTGTCACAGCCACGCCCTCTGACGAAAAGTCAGGATTTTTATAACTTTTCATCCCATTGGTCTGTAGATAATGAACTCCAAACTGAAGTAGCTTGTGTGAAATTTGTTGAAGGAGTTTGTTAAAACATAGCGTGTGAAAATGGCAAAAAAAGGTTCAAGATTTAATTTTCAAATCCAAATGGCCAACTTCCTGTAGAGATTATGTGGTGTATTTTTGTCACCATATGTAATGATAGTAGTTGATGGGGTCCACAGCATTTGTACTTTGGATGGTTACGTTAGGGGCCTCTTGATAACCTTTTGACCTTTCATTTGAAATCCCCTCTAATCTTCTCTTTACCTTGCATGACCAGATGTTGCATAAGACCTTCTGAAGTCCTATATAAGTCTATGTTTTACGAAGTGTGGACAGAGTTGTCCCTTTGGCTGGATGCTCTCCAAGCTCTGCAGGGCTTGTATTGATGCTGGTCTTTTTGTATTAAACCTTTATGTACAATCAAGACGGTGTCGGCGGACTTCTCTTCAATACATCTTCACATCATCGCTACTTAGTAAACAACAATTACGATATGCCTCCAAGAGACTTTTTAGTGAGTCTGGACATGATACATACGTGTACCAAATTTTGTGTATGTAGTTGAAACCTGAACGAAGGGCTTGATTTTCTAAATCTAATTGGGGGTGCTATAGACGCATTTTGCCACGCCCATGCTAAAGCTTAATTTTACACTTTAATTACATCACGTGATGACGATGCAAGGCAGAGGACAAGTGTATAACATGTAACTTTGTCTGCATCGCTTTCCTCCGAGACGCCGCCGACGTTTTTATGATCACTGCGAAAATGTGAACGTACGGGAGAAGGGGGAGGGGCGACGACGCACAGAGCACAGCACAGACCGTACACACTGATCATCGGCGTCCGTTCACAGGAAAGGTTTGCAATCACCAAACTGTCACACACAAGTTTATCCACCATGTGTCCGCACAGCCGCAGTCTGGACGTCAGGTACCCCTGCACGGCCGAGGACGAGGCGAGGACCAGATAAACCATCGTCAGCATCAGTTTCACCTTCGCCGGCGTCATGATGGCATGATACAGCAGCGGTTTACAGATGGACACGTAGCGGTCGTAGGCCATCAGGGCCAAGAGACAGAAGATGCAGCCGGCGTACAGGTTGGTGAAGAACACTTGTGTCAAACAGGCTGTGAGAGAAGTTTCCTGACGCCTCACGATGAGATGTCTGATCACCTGAGGACACACGGATTAGCTGCCCATCACGCCGCTCAGAGCCAGGTTCACCAGCAGGACGTAAATCGGCCTGTGGAGATGAGACTCCACACACACGACCACGACCAGGACAAAGTTCACACGCACACACACAGGATGCGTAGACGACCAACACACACACCGCCAGAGCCAAACTGTACACGCCCAGAGAGCCGTAGACCGCGAAGACGATCGGGACGGACGACGGCGAGCTGTTCATACTGACATGTGACCAATAAGATCAATCAGACAAATCGTCATGAGACAGAATCACTTCTGGACCTTTCCCCAGTTTCTCAGTCTTCAACACAAAATCATCACGTTTGGTTCACAACGACTCAATTGATGTGAATCTTCCACCGAGCTCAGAGTTCAACATCAGACTGATGCTGTTACTTCCTCTTCCTCCTCTTCGTCTTCTTGCTCCTCCTCCTGCTCTGAATGAAGGAACTCCATCTGATCGTCCGCTCTTATAGTCGACTTCAGTTTCCTTAACACACACACACACATACACACACACACACAGGCACACTATAATTCAAGTGTTTCTGTTAGTACATAGAAAATACATTTATTACTACAACAACAACAACAGTAGTGAATAAAAAACAGTCAACATGATGCAGTGACATGACGTGGTGACGTGGTGACGCAGTGACATGACGATGCAGTGACAGGGACACAGTGATGTAGTGACGGTGACGCAGTGACAGGGACACAGTGATGTAGTGACGGTGACGCAGTGACATGACGACGCAGTGATGCGGTGACACAGTGACGGTGACATAGTGACATGACATGGTGACGCAGTGACGGTGATGCGGTGACTCGCTGATGGGGTGGCAGTGACGCAGTGGCGGTGACAGTGACGCGGTGACACAGTAACGGTGACGCGTTGATGCAGTGATGGTGACGCGGTGACGCAGTGACTCGTCTTCATCACATGTTGTGTGATCGTGTCACTCTCCTATGTGAATCTCAGGTGCAGTGAACAATGTTTCAGTAAACTGGGCGTCGCCACTGAAAACCTCCGTCACATTGACTTTGTTCACACGTTCAGAGCTCATACGGGGAAACATCGCACCTACTGGTGACAGGCGGTATGACACCTTAGAACATCGACGGCCTTCATTTGCTTGATTCTCAAGTGAATAAGTTTCACTTTGTTCAGTCAGTTACTGCACTGATTCTCTCATCCGATCTGAATCTAGTGGATTCAATGTTTTCATGAGGTTGCAGAATATTTAGAACAAATATAAACCTGTAACTTGTGCAGATGAACATGTGGATTCATAGAGAATCAACAGTTCGTATGAATGTTTTCATGTTGTCTTGTCGGTTCAGTAAAGAGATTTGAGCTGAGATCATATAAAACGTTACACTTCATCTTCACTTGGTGTTTGTTAATAAACACCAAGTGAAGTAACTTTTCAGAAACAAACCTCGATGGTCAGTGAAACTACAGCGACGTGACATCAACGTTCCTGAGGGTGCTCTCTGTTTGCAGCAGTAACCATGGTGACAGCCTCTCATGGTTCCCTGCTGCTGCTAATTGGTCTCCAGTGTCCTTTTGTCCACACAGACTGCGGCCTCGTGCTGCTGCTGAGGAAGACGATGAGGACGATGAAGACGATGAAGATGAGCTCCACTGGGGCTTGTTACTGTGAGATGATGAAAGCGTCACGTCAATCAAACTGTGGAAAATAAACATGTTTAAAAAAAACTTGACCTGGAGAATGTAGTTACCTGTGAACAGGTGAAGGCCGGGAAGTTTCCATGAACTCTGATGACGTTTTTCTCCTGAAGATGAGGAAGATGAGGATGACGAGGATGACGAGAATGATGAGGATGACGAGGGCGTTGAGGACATTGAGGACAATGAGGGCGACGATAAGGGTGATGAGGGCGATGAGGGTGATGAGGATGATAAGGACGATAAGGACGATGAGGGCGATGAGGATGCTGAGGACAATGAGTATGATGAGGACGATGAGGACGTTGAGGACGATGAGAGGAGATGAGGACGATGAGGGCAATGAGGACGACGAGGACGATAAGGATGTTGAGGACGATGAGGATGATGAGGATGTTGAAGACGATGAGGGAAGACGAGGACGATGAGGGCAATGAGGACGATGAGGACGACGAGGATGTCGAGGACGATGAGGATGATGAGGACTATGCGGACGATGAGGACGATGAGGGTGATGAGGGCGATGAGGACGATGAGGACATTGAAGATGATGAGGACGATGAGGACGTTGAAGATGATGAGGACGATGAGGACTATGAGGGCGATGAGAGAAGATGAGGACAATGAGGGCAGTGGGGACGATGAGGAATTGAGGACAATGAGGGCATTGAGGAATTGAGGATGATGAGGGCGATGAGGACGATGAGGGCGATGAGGACGATGAGGACGATGAGAGAAGATGAAGACGATGAGGGCGATGAGGACGTTGAGAACGGTGAGAGAAAATGAAGACGATGAGGGCGATGAGGGCGATGAGGACCATGAGGAATTGAAGAATATGGGGGCGATGAGTACAATGAGGGCGATTAGGACAATGAGGGCGATGAGTATGATGAGGGCGATGAGGACCATGAGGAATTGAAGAAGATGGGGGCGATGAGTACGATGAGGGCAATGAGGACAATGAGGGCGATGAGTATGATGACGACGATGACGACGATGAGGACGTTGAGAACGATGAGAGAAAATGAAGACGATGAGGGCGATGAGGACCATAACAGAAACTGAAGACGATGAGGGCGATGAGGGCCATGAGGAATTAAAGACGATGGGGGGGATGAGGGCGATTAGGACAATGAGGGTTATGAGTATGATGAGGACGATGAGGATGTTGAGAACAATGAGAGAAAATTAAGACGATGAGGGCAATGAGGACCATGAGGAATTGAAGATGATGGGGGCGATGAGGGCGATGAGGGCGATGAGGACAATGAGGGTGATGAGTATGATGAGGACGTTGAGAACGATGAGAGAAAATGAAGACGATGAGGGCGATGAGAACGATGAGACAAAAATGAAGACGATGAGTGCGAAGAGGATGATGAGCACGATGAGGACGTTGAGAACAATGAGAGAAGATGAAGACGATGAGGAATTGAAGATGATGAGGGCGATGAATACTATGAGGACGATGAGGGCGATGAGGACGATGAGGGGGATGAAAATGAGGTCAGTCACGTGACCAGAGTGTTTCCAGGTGAATGAAGCAGAAACAAACACGTCTGTTGACTGACGCAGTTGTGACATCATCATCATCATCATCATCACCACTTTTATTGGATCTGATATATCACGTCTGATAAAAGTACACTTTTATTTTCACAGAAATCATTTCTTCTTCTTCTTCTTCTTCTTCCTCTTCTTTGCCTCTAAAACAGCAGTTACACTGTACTGACACTGGTAACTACTGTTTTTTGAACCTTGAACCTGAAGCTCTTTTATTTTGAAAAGCTGTTAGAGGAAGTGACTGTTGTTTATTTCTTTCTGATCTTTTTAAACTGGATCATAACAGAAGATCATGATTGTTTTAAATCATTCAGATCAATAAGTCCAGGAACCAGGAAGAGAAAACCTTTTCAGAACCTCTCTAACAAAACCCTTTACAACCTGCTGTGACGTCATAAAACAGCGTCGGACTGATCCCGACCTCATCGCAACGTGTTTGTTTAACCACCAGTGTGATAAGAGCAGTCCAATGAATCCATATACAGTTATTGATTATGACTCGAGCTGTAGTTGATCCTGTTCAGTCTATAAGACCCGTTACTACGCCGGATATTGATATTGATATTGGTATTCGTATTCATATCCATATTCATATTGGTATTATTGTGAATATGAATATTCATATGAATAATCAATAAACCTCTCACTGGATGTCGGGGATTCAGTCAAGTTCCCTTCAAACTATCCATCAGTTTCCCTGTGACCTGCTGTGGGTGACGTATTATTATTATTATTATTATTATTATTATTATTACACACTCACGTTCTGATCGTCGGTCTGTCCGACACCGACACCCCCGTCCGCTGGGGGGCGCTGCGGCTTCTACTAGTGGACGCGGCTGCCGGCGGCAGACCGGAAGCGGTCGGTGTCCGTGTCGGTTGTGTTCCGGTGTCAGTAAAAAGGCGCTGAGCTGAAACCAGCGGACGTTTCTGACCCGTAGATCCGAACCGAGGTCGAACCCACCGGAGCTCGGCTCGTGTCCGGCTCGTGTCCCCGCGGAGCTCGGTGGCTGTTCGCCGCGGTCGCGTGTGTCATGGCGGCGGGAGGCGGCGCAGCTCCGCCTCATGTCGCGGATGCTGAAGAAGACGCTTCACAGCTGCTGTTCCCTAAAGGTCGGTGATCGGCTCATGATCCTGCGTCGCACCGGACCGGACCGGACCGCACCGACCGGGTCCTGGTCCTGGTCCTGACCGGGGCCACACTGGTCTGGACCGGGACCAGGTCGGGTCCACACAGGGTCCTAGCCTGGACCTGGTCCAGACCAGTGCACCTGGTGCTGGTTTCTGCGGTCCTGTGTTCTATTCTGTTCTGTTGTGTTGTGTTGTTGTTCTGTTGTTGTTGTTGTTGATGTTGTTGTTGTTGTTGTTGTGTTCTGTTGTGTTGTTGTTGTTTTCTATTCTGTTGTGTTGTTGTTCTGTTGTTGTTGATGTTTTCTATTCTGTTCTGGTTCTGTTGTTGTTTTTCTGTTGTTGTTTTTGTTGTTCTGTGTTGTGTTGTTGTTGTTGTGTTGTTGCGTCACTCTGTGCTCTTGTTGCCTCAGAGTTCGAGAACTCGGAGACGTTGCTGAACTCGGAGGTCCACATGTTGCTGGAACACAGGAAGCAGCAGAACGAGAGCGCGGAGGACGAGCAGGAACTTTCCGAGGTCTTCATGAAGACCCTGAACTACACGGCTCGGTTCAGCCGCTTCAAGAACCGAGAGACCATCACTGCCGTCCGCAGGTACGAGTCCATGAGTCTAGGTCCTCACACAGACCGGACCCTGGTCCTTGTGGTCTGATCTGGATCTGATCCTCCTCTTGTCTTCAGTCTCCTCCTGCAGAAGAAGCTTCACAAGTTCGAGTTGGCCAGTTTGGCAAATCTGTGTCCTGAAGCTGCGGAAGAGGCCAAAGCCCTGACGCCCAGGTCAGTCTGATCCACATCACACCAGACCCCCAGGTCTGTCTGATCCACATCACACCAGACCCCCAGGTCTGTCTGAGCCACATCACACCAGACCCCCAGGTCTGTCTGAGCCACATCACACCAGACCCCCAGGTCTGTCTGATCCACATCACACCAGACCCCCAGGTCGGTCTGAGCCACATCACACCAGACCCCCAGGTCTGTCTGAGCCACATCACACCAGACCCCCAGGTCTGTCTGAGCCACATCACACCAGACGCCCAGGTCTGTCTGATCCACATCACACCAGACCCCCAGGTCGGTCTGATCCACATCACACCAGACCCCCAGGTCTGTCTGATCCACATCACACCAGACCCCCAGGTCGGTCTGATCCACATCACACCAGACCCCCAGGTCGGTCTGATCCACATCACACCAGACCAGATCCAACTGGAGCTCGACTTATTGATCAATGATCAACTTCATGAAAAAAGACTGAATGTAGTAAGATAATAATCGTGACATAACTAAGACATGATAGAAGCATGTTCTGACAGACAACATGAACAGCAAATGACAATGAGAGTAGCGCCGTGCTGAACCAATCACGTCACGTCAGGTTGTCGACAACGTCCCGACGGACAAGAGGCTCAAAAGACGACGTCGCTGTTGAGAAGACACAAACTGTGTGGAAGCTTCTGTAGCAGTTGTTCATCTTCAAACCAGAATTCACTTCGTCATCTCGTCTCACGACCTTTTAGCTCGACATAAATAGGGATTTGACTCATATCGTGATATTAATTGATATCGATCAATATGAAAACAAATTCTGGTGATATGTTCTGTTCGATATCGCCTTCAGACCTACTGAACGTGAACAATCGTATCTGTTCTTCAGAGCAACTGGACCAATGTCGAATATTAGAGAAGTGAAACTCTCTGCTCTCCACAGTCTGGAGGGTCGCTTCGAAGACGAGGAGCTGCAGCAGATCCTCGACGACATCCAGACCAAGAGGAGCTTCCAGTACTGAGACCTGAGGCCTGAGGCCTGGGACCATGGTCCGATTCAGACCGATCCGGATTTGATGTTTTCACTGTTTTCTTCTTCTTCTCCCACATAAAAGTAATTTTTTTTCTTCCTATATGTCGGATCCTGTGGTTTGTGTCGGGGGGCGGGGCTTATGACCTGTACTGCAGTCAGACACCAGGGGGCCATCAGGAGGATCTGATCTGCAGTGAGACATAAAATCTATACACTGAATCAGAAAGTTATTTACTGTTTTGTTTATTAATTGATAAATAAAACTCTTTCACGTGAGTTCCTGACGATCCGTCAAGATAAAAGCTTCAGTGTAATCGAGTGTTTGATGCCATCAGCTGAACGGACGACCCGGCTTGTTCACGAGCCGTCAGACATTTAAGGAGTACGCCGTCCCATCGACGTCCGAGTCCTGCAGCGCCTCGGGCAGGACGCCGCCGGAAGTCCTCGCCATCCGCACAGTGTTCCTGCCGGACAGCGCCCACTCGTAGTCCAGCAGCTGCCTCCAGAACCCAGCGTTGGGTCTGATGAAGGGTCGCCGTTCCAGAACCTGCTCGTGAGCCTGACGGAGGCTGAGGCCGTCACACCTGCATACAGAGACCAGAACTACCTGAGCAACCAGAACCACAGAGACCAGAACCACCTGAGCAACCAGAACCACAGACCCGAGGTCTCACACTGCATCTTGACGTTGGGGTGCGGGGTTTACCTCATCAGGTGGGCCATGATCAGAGTGGGGGATCTGCTCCTGCCGGCGGTGCAGTGGACCAGAGTCGTCCCGGTCTGGTTCTGGCTAATCCGTTCAGACACTAGGTCAAAGTATTGTCTCAGGGGGGCGTGAGGTCGGTCCTGGACGGGGACACGGAGGACCTGCAGGCCGTCCAGCCGAGGGTAGACCACACCCTCCAGGCCACTGGCGTTGACGACGAGGGTGACGCCCCTACTGGTCAACACGCTGAGGTTCAGAGCCGGGTCCAGACCGCTGAGGAACAGACTGGGTCGGACCTGAGACACCGACATGACCCGGGACGACGCCTGCACCTGTGAGACAGAATCGAGGGCTCGTCAGTTCAGAAACGGGACGAGGCACAATAAAAACGTTGTCAGTAAATAAAACAGATCCAACAGGTTCAGACCAGAAACAGATCCAACAGGATCTTCATGAAACCAGATTCTAATCAGATCAATTTGTATTTTGATCCACACTTATGTGTATATACATATATAATAATTACTCAGTCGGGTCGGTGGTGACGGGTCGGTGCTGCCACCTGGTGGCAGGTGAAGGTCATTAATTACGTCAGTCAGTTTTATTGTATGAATAGAAAATGTCAAAGTGACTTTACTCGGTTGATCGCCAACATTTCACAATGCACGGATCGTGTTGATCGATCCAGTTGATCGATCCAGTTGATCGTGTTGATCGATCCAGTTCACAGAGGATCGACACATCGCCCGATGACGCGTCGTCACGGGACAAACCTGAGTCACCGTCGGTTTCACTTGTGGTTTCGTCCGGACTCAGCGACTGAAGCTTCGGACCGGACAACAGACAGCACAGACGGTCAGTTACACCGGAGCGATCACCGACAGACAACTACTGACGGACGGAACCGACTCCAACACGCGCTGCTTTGCGCCAAACTCCTTAAAAATAAATCAGAGATTTGAAAGTTTCCGTCTTTTGTCTCGGGACCCTCGGTCCGGTTCGGACACGTGACACAGGTCCAGTGTGAAGGTCACTTCCTGAAGCGTTCGGCCTCCGTACAACATCAGACTACAGACAGACTCACCGACCCGGACCGTGTCGGTACTGACCACACCCCTAACCCTCGTGACGAAAACAAGAAGACGACTCGTCTGTGTCCGAAAAACTTGTCTATATAACATGATATGATATAATATAATATAACATCATTTAATGTAATATGATGTGATGTTTGATTTAATATAGTATAATACTTTTTTTTATATAATGTGATTTTATAAGATGATGTATGATTTAATATAATTTAATATAATATGATATGATATATGATTTAATATGATATGATATATGATTTAATATAATATGATATAAAATAAGATGATATGATTTAATATAATATAGTATAATTTAATATGATATGATATATGATTTAATATAATATAATACAGCTAATATAATATATGATATAATATAAGATTATATGATATAATATAAGATTATATGATATTATATAAAATGATATGATTTAATATAATATAATATGATATAAAATAAGATAAGATACGATTTGAAATAATTGAATATAGTATAATTTAATATGATTTAATATAATATGATATATGATTTAATATAACTTAATATGATATAATATATGATTTAATATGATATGATATGATATATGATTTAATATGATATGATATATGATTTAATATAATATGATATAAAATAAGATGATATGATTTAATATAATATAGTATAATTTAATATAATTTAATATGATATGATATATGATTTAATATAATATAATACATCTAATATAATATGATATGCTATAATATAAGATTATATGATATAATATAAAATGATATGATCTAATATAATTTTATATATGATATATGATTTAATATAATATGATATAAAATAAAATAAGATATGATTTAAAATAATTTAATATAGTATAATTTAATATGATTTAACATAATATGATATATGATTTAATATAACTTAATATGACATAATATATGATTTAATATAATATGACATGAGATAATTTAATATAATATATGATATCACCCCCCCACAGGTATATATATTTATATACATGTGTATATATATATATATGTACATGTGTATATATATATATATCTTGTATATATCCTGTATATATATATCCTGTATATGTATACTCTGTACTGACCAGCAGGGGGCGACTCACTGGTTGTTTCTGTTCTGGTGTAGACGTGAAGATGCAGAAGGACGAGTCCTCTACTCGGGGAACAGTGTCTGGTCGGACCCAGAAACCCGTCCTGCCTCAGGTCCGATACCATCCGACCATCCAGGCTTCAACTCCTGCAGACGGAGCACGACCCAAAACCACTAAAACCACTGAAACCAGAACCAGTCAAACACAAAGGACCGGACCCGGTCATGTGGACAACACCAACCGGGTCAATCTGGTTCCAGCAGCGAGACCACATCCTGGTGGTGGACCAGACCCGAAACTGGATCAGAAACCGGATCAGAGGGCTGCTTCCGATCCAGATCCTGACCGTGCCCGACCCAGACCGGAGCAGGTTCCTCTGGGTCTGGGGGTCCAGGTGGCCAGGAGTGTGGTGGAGCAGGTGGAGGTTTTGACCCGTGGACAGAGGACCAACGAGGACTGGTTCTCCTGGAGGAAGAACCGCATCACGGCCTCCGTGGCTCATCGCATCGCTCACTGCCGCTTCGTTCACGGCAAAAGCAAGACCCCGCCCACCAGCTACCTGGCTGCAATCACAGGTAACACCCCCCACACAGGTAACACCCCCCCACTCTGGTAACACCCCCCCTCCCCCCCGACAGGTAACACCCACACACAGGTAACATCCCCTGACAGGTAACACCCCCCACACAGGTAACACCCCCCTGACAGGTAAGCCCCCCAAAGTTAACACCACCCACAGGTAACACCCCCCTGACAGGTAACACCCCACACAGCTAACACCCCCCCACACAGGTAACACCCCCCCACAGGTAATACCCTACACCTGGATTACACCCCCACAGGTTAAAAAAAACACAGGTAACCCCCCCCCCCCCCCACAGGAATCAAACCATCTGTCAGTGGTTCTTCATTAACGAGTCCGACTGTGGTTCTGCAGGTGAGGCCCACAGAGTCCAGACCAGAGCCATGAGCTGGGGGGTCAACATGGAGGCGGAGGCCGTCCGACAGTACCAGGTAGAGGCCCACACAAAGGGGCGGAGCTTATGACCTGTACTGCAGCCATACCCAAAGGGGCGGGGCTTATGACCTGTACTGCAGCTAGACACCAGGGGGCGGGGCTTATGACCTGTACTGCAACCAGACACCAGGGGGCGGGGCTTATGACCTGTACTGCAGCCAGACACCAGGGGGCGATCAGGAGGATTTGACTTCACTTTATAGGAGCTGTGATGTCATCCATCTTTGTTTACTGATGATGATGAAGATGATGATAATGAAGATGATGATGATGAAAATGAAGATGATGATGATGATAATGAAGATGATGATGATGAAAATGAAGATGATGATGATGATGATGAAAATGTTGATGATGATTAAGATGATGACGATGATGATGATGATGATGTGGTTCTGCAGAGACTGAAGAGTCTGGCGTTGGCTCGGCCCGTCACGGTTCAGGACTGCGGTCTGTTCATCGACGCTCAGCGGCCCTGGTTGGCTGCGAGTCCTGACGGCATCGTGACGGACAGTGGCACCGGCAAATGGTTGCTGTGCCTGGAGGTCAAGTGTCCCTACAAACACCGAGAGAGACGAGTGGAGGACGCTTGCAGGGACGACAACGCCTTCTGTCTGCAGATACAAGACGAGGCCACACGGGAGCCTGGACGGGTAAAAACACCTGTCGCCTGTGTCCTCTCCTCGTCTCCTGAGTCCTCTCCTCGTCTCCTGTGTCCTCTCCTCGTCTCCTGAGTCCTCTCCTCGTCTCCTGTGTCCTCTCCTCGTCTCCTGAGTCCTCTCCTTGTCCTCTTGTCTCCTATGTCCTCGGAGGGGTGAAAAAACACCTGTCTCCTGTGTCCTCTTGTCTCTTATCTCCTCTCCTCATCTCCTTGTCCTCTCGTCTACTATGTCCTCTCCTTGTTTCTAACCTCCTCTCCTCGTCTTCTCTGTCCTCTACTGGTCTCTAGCCTCCTCTCCTTGTGTCCTCTCCTGGTCTCTAACCTCCTCTCCTAGTCTCTAGCCTCCTCTCCTTGTCTCTAACCCCCCATCCTGGTCTCTAGCCTCCTCTATTTGTCTCCTCTCCTCAGCCTCCGGTCTACCGTCTGAAGACGTGTCACAGTAACTTCACACAGATCCAGTGTCAGCTGGCGGTGACGGGCCTGCGACGGGCCGACCTCGTGGTCTTCACCACCAAGGAGACGGCCATCGTGCCAGTGACCTTCGACCCCGAGCTGTGGGAGGAGACGGTGTCCCGGCTGGAGGAGTTCTACAGGGAGGCCGTCCTGCCTCGGCTGAGAGGGGCGTCGGCCGCCTGGACCCCGGAGCTGTAGAGACCCACTGACCTCTGACCTTATCGTGTGGCGTCTCCGGTGACCTTGGGACCTTTCTTGTTTTCAAACTGAACCTTGTTATGAGGTGAAACATAACTCAGTTGAATATGATGTCACAGCAAAGCTGACCTTTGACCTTTGGATATAAAATGTCATTCTTTTCCTCACGTTTGTGTTTTTAATTGTGTCGACATGAACGTTTGAGTTCTTCTGCAGAACAGACGACGATATATGGTTATTTCGTATGGGTGTGGATTATGCTAATGATGATACTTCGCCCACACGGACACATTCTCATTTAAAAACTAAAACGAATGTTGTTTTTAATCTGTGTCCCATGACCACTCGGGTGTAAGTAGTTGGTTGCTTGGTAACAGAAACCAGAAACTAACCCTAATCTCCTTGTGAAGTGTAGCAACGCTTTGATGAGGGCCAATCAGTAGAGAACGTTGGCGTTTACAAACTAAAACACGACAAGGAGTTTTCACATTGACATGGGACCAGCAGGCGTAACCATAGCAACATCGATGAGGTGTCAATGTGGGTTTATAAAAGTCACTGAGCTGAAGAAGAGAGTGATAAGTGTTTTTATTGTTTTAAATGTTAGTTTAACGCCGGGTCCATGAAACTGATCAAACCTCTGCTGTCCATACAAAACACAACATTACACTGTCTCCTCCCCCTCCACTGGGACCAATCAGCTCGCAGCACGTCCGCCTACAGCAGCTGATGAGAAAACGTTCTCCGGTACACTGCGGCAGCCGATTGGCTGCTGTGACAGGTGTAATCGTGAAAGGAGAGGGGGGGAGGGGTTTATGTCACTATTGGTCCGTTTGGTCAGTCAGAAGTGGGCGGAGCCTCACAGGTAGCCCTCCTTCCTGAACTGCTCGTGCAGAATGTCTCTGTACTCGTCGAAGCCGCCGTCGATTCGCCGAACCTTCCCGCTGTCACACACCCACAGCTCCTTACACACCAGCCTGATCAGGCGCTCGTCGTGCGACACCAGGATGACTCCGCCCTGAAACACATGACATCACATGACATCACACGGGCGCAGAGATGCACCTGAGACGACGTGCCGCTGACGACGACTCACTCTGAACTTGTTGAGAGCTTTGGCCAGAGCCTCGATAGTCTCCATGTCCAGGTGGTTGGTCGGCTCGTCCAGGACGTAGAAGTTTGGACTGAAGGACGGACAGAGGTGACATCATCATCATCATCATCATCATCACACTCTACCAGCTGTTCTCTGAGCTTTATGTTACCATGGCATGGTCATCTGAGCAAAGGCGACACGGCTCTTCTGTCCTCCTGACAGACTGGCCACCGGCCTCGTGGCCAGCTCGCCCGTGATCCCGTAGCCTCCCAGCTGGTGGCGGTACTCCTCCTCCGGCCGACCTGCGACGCACACGAACAGCAGCCAATGGCGGTGTTAGCAACGTGGGTGTGGTCACTTCCTGCGGTGGAGAGGCTGTGGTTGCCATAGTTACCGGGGAACCTGTTGAGCAGCAGCTCCACAGAGCAGACGTTCAGGTCCAACTGGTCCACGTGATGCTGACTGAAGTAACCGATCTTCAGGTTCCTGAGGAGACGAGACCCGATCGTGTTCATATACAGTCACTGTCTTTATATACTGTCTCTGATCGTCTTTCTCTATATATAGTCTCTGATCGTCCCTTTTTATATACAGTCAGTGATCGTATTTATATAGTGTCTGATTGCCTTTCTTTATATAGTCAGTGATCGTCTTTATATAGTCTCTGATTGTCTTTATATACAGTCAGTGATCGTCTTTATATACAGTCGCTGATCCTCTTTATATACAGTCAGTGATTGTCTTTATGTAGTCTCTGATTGTCTTTATATACAATCAGTGATCGTCTTTATATACAGTCGCTGATCCTCTTTATATAGTCAGTGATCGTCTTTATGTAGTCTCTGATTGTCTTTATATACAGTCAGTGATCGTCTTTATATACAGTCGCTGATCCTCTATATACAGTCACAGACTGAGTGTAGACTGATGTCAGCTCTTCTCTGATTGGTCGACGTTCTCACCTGTGGGCTTGCCTGACCCCACCCACCGGGGTCAACTCTCCCATCAGCAGTTTGAGGACGGTGGTTTTTCCGGCACCGTTTTCTCCGACCTGACAGGAAACACAACCGGATTCATCAATCACAACGATACTATTTTATTGATAGGCGATCCCCCTGGATCAGTTCTCGTCACAGATTGGTTGACTGCCGATGACACGTACGATGCAGATGCGGGAGTCGAGGTCGGCCGACACGTTGAGTCCAGAGAAGAGCGGCCGGTCAGGGGCGTAGAAGAACTCCACCTCGTCCAGCTGCAGGATGGGCGGAGACAACTTCTCAAAGTTATCAGGAAACCTGCGGGAGCAAGACACTGGCTGTCAATCAAACACCACCGTCCAATCACACGCCTCATCAGCTGCACAGAGTCAGTTCACTCTCTCACCTCAGAGTGACCTCGGTTTCTCTCTCAATGGGCTTCAGCTCCGGTCTGAGGGGGAGACCACAGGTCAGAGGACACAGATCACAGGTCACAGACACAGTCAGTGATTCACTCGGGTCACAGACACAGGACACAGACACAGTCAGTGATTCACTCGGGTCACAGACACAGGTCACAGACAGATCCAGGATCAGGACTCACAGTCTCTCCAGCAGCTTCAGTTTGCTCTGGACCTGAGCTGCTCTGTTGGCGTTGTACCGGAACCTGTCGATGAAGACCTGAGACAGACACAGTGCATTGTGGGAAAACAGCCTCATCCACTGTATCGACCAATCAGAGAAGTGACCAGCAAAACAATGTTAGCATCAGGTCTTCAGCAGTAGTACCTGTATGTGTTGTCTGTACTGCAGCAGCAGTACCTGTATGTGTTGTCTGTACTGCAGCAGCAGTACCTGTATGTGTTGGCTGTACTGCAGCAGCAGTACCTGTATGTGTTGTCTGTACTGCAGCAGAAGTACCTGTATGTGTTGTCTGTACTGCAGCAGTAGTACCTGTATGTGTTGTCTGTATTGCAGCAGTAGTACCTGTATATGTTGTCTGTACTGCAGCAATTGTACCTGCGTGTGTTGTCTGTACTGAAGCAGTAGTACCTGCGTGTGTTGTCTGTACTGCAGCAGTAGTACCTGTATGTGTTGTAAGTACTGCAGCAGTAGTACCTGTATTTGTTGTCTGTACTGCAGCAATAGTACCTGCATGTGTTGTCTGTACTGCAGCAGTAGTACCTGCATGTGTTGTCTGTACTGCAGCAGTAGTACCTGTATGTGTTGTCTGTACTGAAGCAGTAGTACCTGTATGTGTTGTCTGTACTGCAGCTGGGCCTCATACTCCCTCTGCTGGTTCTTCAGTCTGTCTTCTTTGGTTTTGATAAAGTTTTCGTAGTCCCCACGGTAACTGTCCAGCCTCTGCGTGTGCAGGTGGATGATGTCCGTTACCACGGCGTTCAGAAAGTTTCTGTCGTGGGAGACGACCAAGATGGTGGACTGCCACGTCTGAGGGGGGAGGGGCATGGCTTTAGTATGTGTTACCTGTTAGCTTGTGGCTAACAGATACCATGGTTTTCAATGAGGAATGCTAAGCACAGACCTGCAGGTAGTTCTCTAACCATAGGATGGCTCTGACGTCCAACATGTTGGTCGGCTCTGGAACACAAACACACAAGGAATACAACACAGTACTACTAATACTACTACTACTACTACTACTACTACAACAACAACAACAACTACCACTACTACAGTACACCACAGTACTATCACAGTACTACTAATACTACTAACACTAATACTACTACAGTACACCACAGAACTGTCACAGTACTGCTAGTACTACTAATACTATTACAGTACACCACAGTACTATAACAGTGCTACTAGTACTAATAATACTACTACTACAGTACACCACAGTACTATCACAGTGCTACTAGTACTACTAATACTACTACAGTACGACACAGTTGTACTAGTACTACAAATACTACTACAGTACACCACAGTACTATTTATACTACTAACACTACTACTACTACTACTAATACTACTGCAGTACACCACAGTACTACTAGTACTACTACAGTACACCACAGTACTACTAGTATTACTAACACTACTACAGTACACCACAGTACTATCACAGTTCTACTAATACTATTAACACTACAACTACAACAACTACTAATACGACTACAGTACACCAAAGTACTATCACAGTACTACTAATACTACTACAGTACACCATAGTAATACCACAGTTTTACTTATACTACTACAGTACACCACAGTACTATCAAAGTACTGCTAACACTACTACTACTTCTACAACAACTACTAATACTACTGCAACTACTAATACTACTACAGTACACCACAGTACTACTAACACTACTACTACTACAACTACTAATACTACTACAGTACTACTACAACTACTAATACTAAAGAACACCACAGCACTACTACAACAACTACTTTTACTAATACTACTACTACTACTAATACTTCTACTACTTTATTGTATTGATTTACAATAAAGCAGAGCGACATGCCGATGTAGTTCCTCTATGTAGTTGGTCAATACGTCTTCTTAAATCATAAATCATAATCCACTAACATGTTGATCAGATTCAGATGTGTTGATAATAAACAATCTGATTATGTCTCAACACAGACGAGAGGCTCCGTGATCCGACTGATGGGAACGAGATGTCGCGACTCTCTCTCTCAACGGCTCTGGTTACAACGTGACAGCTCAGTGTCCGGTTAAACCCCCCCCAAACATGTCCTGAGGATCAAAATGAACCTGCAACATTTCTGATCTCACTGAGACCAGAGCTCAGAGAAGAACGACTCACCATCGAGCAGCAGCAGGTCAGGCCTGAGGAAGACAGACAGACAGACAGACAGGCAGTCAGACAGACAGGCAGCTGTCAATCAACAAACAACATCACTGTTTCAATGTGAAAATCAAAACTCACCGAGCAAACAGAGCTCTGGCCAAAGCTAACCTCATCCTCCATCCTCCTGAAAACTCCCTGCAGAGAGACAGACAGACAGACAGAGAGAGCGAGCCGGACAGACAGACAGAGAAAGCGAGACAGACAGAGAGAGAGACAGACAGAGAGACAGGCTGCTGAGGGTCTCATTACGTCATCATAAGGTGAACATGAGAGTGAGACAGGTGGACGTCTCACCTCGTCATCTGCTGTTGCATCTTGGCAGAGAACCCGAGACCAGCCAGGATGACGGAGGCTCTGATTGGACGAGACAGACGTCAGTGAGAAACACAGACTGTAACTGTAAGTCACTTGACAGGTGGACACGTGTGGTTGCCATAGTTACCGGGCCGGGGCTTTGTCGGCTTCGATCTCCTCCAGCTTGCCGTAGATCTCCGTCAGTCGAACGCTCTCCAGCCCGTCAGCGCTGACACGGAAAAACGAGCAGAGCGTGAGACCATGACTGACACTTTCCATCTGACACAACCCAGTGTGACGAATGCATCTGTGACCAGGGGTGAGGTCGAATTGTCCTTAGCTACTATTCCTATCAACTATTCCTTGACCTCAGTGGAAGAGTCATGAGGTCAAGGAAATGTGTCAAGGAGAACTGATAGGACTTAGGGAAAGCCGACAGCTGCTCAGAGAATCCGACTCCCTCTGACACTAAACGACGTGTTCATGTGACGGTGGATGTTGTTGATGCATCTGTCGTGGTGAAACTACACATTTCTGAAGATGAACTACAAAAACCTCAGGAGCTCGATCAGCATGTTTCAGTGCTTTATGATTCATGTGTAACAGTAACGACATCTGGACCATATTCATACTCTTCTACTTCTATTTCGGATTTTAACTGTTTGCGTTCGTTCATGACGCGTCACGTTTAATATCGCTGCCGCAATTAATTGTGGGTCTGTTTGTCTCTTCCTCTCACATGCTGAATAAGATATGAAAGGAAGCATTGACACTCCTTTCCTAACATTTAGAGAATCTGAACAGATCTTATCATGGTGCTGAGGAAACACTTCTGGGTCACGTCAAGATTTAGGAAACTTCCTAAGACAATTTGACCTCACCACTGAACTTTATGATGAATAATTTTGCAGCATGTTGACCTGTTGATCAGTGTATTGATCACAGGGATCGATAACGTTAAAGTCTCTTACGTTCCATTGGCGAGGCGAGCGTTCAGCCTCTTCTCCTCACCCAGAAGCCCCTCCCTCAGGGCATCACTCTCCAGGACGCTCTGCAGCGCAGCCGTCTCGTCTCCCGCCACTTCCTGCTCCACGTGCAGGATGGAGATGTGGGCCGGGACGCGGAGGCTACGACTCGCCAGCATCTTCAACAGCGTTGTCTTCCCCAGACCGTTACGACCAATCAGACCGTACCGCCGACCTGTCGCCAGAGAGAGCTCAGCCCCCTGCAGCAGGGACCTGGAGATGGAAATATTAAATGTAGAATAAAACTCTTTATATTTGTAGAAAACGATCAATCTGACCCAAGATATACAGATTCACATACATGAGCAGAGTGTAGCAGGTCACGTGATGTGTGTGTTACGGGTCACGTGTGTGTTACAGGTCACGTTATGTGTGTTACAGGTCACGTTATGTGTGTGTTACAGGTCCCGTGATGTGTGTGTTACAGATCACGTGTGTGTTACAGGTCACGTTATGTGTGTGTTACCAGTCACGTGATGTGTTCTCACCTCTCTCCAAACGCAACGTCAAAGTTCTCTATGCGAATATCGTAGCTGCGGTTCTTCCCTGATTGGTCGACTCGGTTGTCCTTTTTACTGCTGGCCTGACTGGCCGACGCCTCCTCCAGGACTCTGTCAGGGACATCAGGAAAGGACAGGTGAGATGTTTCAGGTGTGTACAGGTGTGTTACAGGAGTGTACAGGTGTGTACAGGTGTGCACTCACAGTGGGGCGGAGCCTTTCTGTGAGTCTTTCTCGTTCCTGCGGTCGTGTTTAGCTTTCAGCTTTGCTTCGGCCTTTTCCAGTTTCTTCACGTCCACAGTCTGAAAAGATACCGGGACAGGAAATTATTCGTTGAACGTTTTTAGGGTTAGTTACCCTAGTTAATTACTTAATGAGTTTTTTAATTGGTGTATATTTGAAATATGAAAACAAAATGAAATCAAATGTATAACGGTGCAAGATTTTAAATAATCCAGTGAGATGAACACATCAAACACTGAGTGAATTTCATCTCAGCAGGAAGTGAAGTCAGAGCAGGAACTCACCGTGTTCTGAGCTCGTTTCATCATCCAGATCCCCTGAACGTCTTGATCTGCTGAGACTGACACAGGTTCACAAAGGGTTTCACTCAGGGGTAGAGACCAGGACCAGGTCTGGGCCCGTGGATCTGCACCAGAGGGTCTGAACCAGATCCTCTGGTCGATGTGACAAACTGAGGACACTATAAAAACACTCTGCAGACATTAACTCTGCAGAGTGTTTTATCCAGAAAACGTCCGTAGCCTTTGTGTCGTCATATCCAGCTGCTCGGCCTCAGTTGGTGTCTGAGAGCAGCTGAACGTGACCAACTGATGTTCACACCAACCACTCCGACGCATGTTGAAGTGATAATGTGATAATCTTGTCATATGAAAGGTACACTGTGTTTCTCACCGTGGTCTGCAGAGATCTGAGACAGTTGGACGGGAGCGTCGAGCAGCAGCTGCTTCTTAGAACCGTGATGCTGATTCCTGATGAACACAGACACATGAGTGAATGATGACCTCACAACGTCACTGGGACATAACTGTTACTAACTCCCTGATCAACAGTGTGTGTGTGTGTGTGTGTGTGTGTGTGTGTGCGTGTGTGTGTCGGAGCTGCTACGCCTCTTTTCTTTGATTCGTCATTTAGTCTCTAAAATGTCGGAAAGTGGTGAAAAGTTTTTTTTGTTTTTTTTTAAATAAATTAAACAGTGATGATCAGAATCACTTCCTGTTTCACAGCAGCAGGAAATGATTCTGATCATCACTGTTTCATTCATTCAGCAGGTTCTCTGCCTCTGGCTCACAGTTTCAGAGTGTTGAACATCTGGAGACAGATGTCTCTGACGTCGTCCTCGTTCTTGCTGTCGGCCGACACGTCCTGCAGGACGCCGCCGATGGCGTCATACACCTCCTCCCCATCCTCGAAGTCTGCGCCGCCGCTGTCCAAGACGGCTGAAACAAACAAACACACACACACACACACACACACACACACACACACACACACACACACACACACACACACACACACACACACACACACATACACACACACTTCCATCAGGTTGTCTTCAGTGTAACAAACTCTTCTCAGGGATATTTCCTGTGAAACTGTTCGATTGTTCCCTGTGACGCTTCTGGAACTTTGCTTGTTAAACACTGAGGCTCGTGTTCGGGGTCTGGTCAACTCGAACCGGGCTGAGAGACTCAGACTGAACCGGGTTCAGACGGAGCTAACCGGCGCATGTCGTGCTGCCCGGTGTCCCGGCTCCAGCTAGCATAACTCGAGTTAGCTCGTTAGCTGCGGTGCTAGCAGAGCAGCGGCTACCGGCTACCGACTCCCGGGCGGAGCAGAGGCCGGTGTGTGCCGCTCCACCGGGCCGACACACGGCGGCTCCGTCCCCGGTGTGTGCCGCTCCACCGGGCCGATGCACGGCGGCTCCGTCCCCGGTGTCTCACCTGTGATATAGTCGAAGAGCTCCGTGTCGATCTCAGGAAACTCGCTCTTCAGAATCTCCACGTACGTCGCCATGATACCCGGCCCTGGACACAGAGGCGGTGCGCATGCGTCAACATGCGACAGCGCGGTGAACTCTGGGACTTTTTTAATCGTCGTGGTGGTGACGTCAGCAAAAAAACCAGAACGTTATTATGATAAACATGAGTGATTATCGATCACCGATCATGTTCTTTGATCAGTGGTAACAAATGACACTTCAGTACATGTAGTATTATTAGTAATGAATGTAGTATTAACTGCAGTACATGTTGTACTTTATGCAGTACTAGCAGTAGTACTGTAGTATTATCAGTACTGTGTGCAGTACTCACAGTAGTACTGTAGTATTAGCAGTACTGTGTGCAGTACTAACTGTAGTACTGTGGTATTAGCAGAACTGTATGCAGTACTAACTGTAGTACTGTAGTATAAGCAGTACTGTATGCAGTACTAACTGTAGTATTACTGTAGTTGTCTGAACTAATCATCTGTTGACCGGCCGCCTCGCCTCTGAGCCCCGTTCTGCGCATGCTCCGCTCAGAGTTTAGGGTGGGAGAGTTAGCCGTTAGCACGGAAAGCTAACAGCCGGAGTGTGTAATGGCGGCCTCGGTGTTGTTGGGGTCTGCGGACAACACCGGACTCAGCTTCACGGTGGGAAGCGGCGGCGCCGGAAGTGTGTTAGGGCGGAACAATCACGGGTTGGGTCCGGCGGGGCCGGCGCCCTGGAACCGTTCTCTGGACCGGGCGCTGGACGAAGCCTCGGCCACCGGGTGTCTGAACCTCAGCGGCAGGAAGCTGAAGGAGTTCCCCCGGAGCGCCGCTAACCACGACCTGACGGACACGACGAGGGCCGGTGAGTGAGCCGAAGAGCCGAGGAGCGCACACCGGCAGCCGGTGGCTCTCTGTCGGGCCGAGTCGAGTCACTTAGACACAGTTTGTGATCCGACTGAACGGCTCCGGGGGACGGGACGGAGAGCGCGTCAGGGCCGGTGTGATGGCAAATACTGTTCCTCCGTCAGATGGAGACAGACGCTGATGAGCCAGTGAGCGGGACATCGTGTGTGTGTGTGTGTGTGTGGGCGGCTTGTGTGTGTGTGTGTGTGTGTGTGCGGCTTGTGTGTGTGTGTGTGTGTGGCTTGTGTGTGTGTGTGTGTGTGCGTGCGCGGCTTGTGTGTGTGTGTGTGCGGCGTGTGTGTGTGCGTGTTGGGGGTGTAACCAGTTAGCATGCTAACCCTGCTCCTGGTGAGTTTGTGGTCTGACAATGGTAAACATGCTATTGTTAGCACGCGGCTCGTCTCTGTGGAGGAGCGGACCCGATCAGGGTCACTGAGCTATAACAGCCTCACCCCGAGACTCTGACGTCAGCTGTAGTTTGCAAAGGTGAACACACACCTGCTCGTTTAATGGATGTGATTGATTAAGTGTAAAATGATGATGAGGCTCCGCCCACCAGAGACTGACAGGCAGGTGACGTGTGACGATCACTGACTGTATATCAGCGACTGTATATAAAGACTCTTATTGACTGTATATAAAGACGATCGACACTGTATATAAAGACGATCACTGACTGTAAATAAAGACGACGATCAGCGACTGTAAATAAAGACGACGATCAGCGACTGTATATAAAGACTCTTACTGACCGTATATAAAGACGATCACTGACTGTATATAAAGACTCTTACTGACCGTATATAAAGACGATCACTGACTGTAAATAAAGACGACGATCAGCGACTGTATATAAAGACGATCACTGACTGTATAGAAAAACTATCAGCGACTGTATATAAAGACGATCACTGACTGTATACAAAGACGGTCACTGACTGTATATGAAGACGATCACTAACTATAAAACGATCAGCGACTGTATATAAAGACGACGATCAGCGACTATATATAAAGACGATCAGTGACTGTATATAAAGACGATCAGTTACTGTATATAAAGACTCTTACTGACTGTATATGAAGACGATCACTGACTCTAAATGAAGACGACCACTGACTGTATATAAAGACGATCACTGAATGTATATAAAGACGACCACTGACTGTATATAAAGACGATCACTGACTGTATATGAAGACGATCACTGACTGTATATAAAGACGATCAGCGACTGTATATAAAGATTCTTACTGACCGTATATAAAGACGATCAGCGACTGTATATAAAGACGATCACTGACTGTATATAAAGACGATCAGAGACTATATAAAGAAGATCAGCGACTTTATATGAAGACGATCATTGACTGTATATGAAGATGATCACTGACTGTATATAAAGACGATCACTGACTGTATATAAATACGATCTGTGACTGTATATAAAGACGATAAACAGGTCGTAAGGGGGGATCGTGATGATTTGGTTTCACTATAGGGGCGTGTCATGTTCTGTTCAGAAGAATCACTTTTTACTTTGTCCGTTGTCTTTATTAAACTTTATTCATATTGTTTTAATCAGTCATATGAACATCACTTCCTGTCTGGACGTAATCCTGAGCTCAGATGATCATGTGATCGGCTGCTCTGGTCTGTTCTATATTCACCTGATTAAACTACAATGTTGCTGATGCAAGGAATTGTGGGACGGCATTGTTTCCTTTCATAAAGGATGCTCCTCTGTTTCCTCTGCTGAAGGAGAGGAGATAGGAAGCGTTGCAGCTCATCTTCTCAGCTGGAGCTCAGGGTCAGGTGACTCAGTGAGCAGTGATCTGATTGGATAATTACTCAAGCAAGAGTTCAGAATACACAGACGGACTCTTGTTAGACGTTTGGATTCTATTTTTAGACCCAGTCACAAGTTAGTACAGTGAACACACACACACACGCTGGGTCACCATAGTAACAGTGATGAGTTTTTACATTTAAATGTAATAGTGTGAGCGGGGCCTCGAAGCTCGTGTGGTCATAAAGTTTTAAAGACATGCTGCTGATGGTGACTGTTGCTGTGGACACAGTCGTCTGATGAACTGATGGTGACTGGTGCCGTGGACACAGTCATCTGATGAACTGATTGTGACTATTGCCGTGGACACAGTCGTCTGATGAGCTGATGGTGACTGTTGGCTGATGGTTCCTGTTGCCGTGGACACAGTCGTCTGATGAGCTGATGGTTACTGTTGCCGTGGACACAGTCGTCTGATGAGCTGATGGTTACTGTTGCCGTGGACACAGTCGTCTGATGAGCTGATGGTTACTGTTGCCGTGGACAGAGTCATCTGATAAGCTGATAATTCCTATTGCCGTGGACACAGTCGTCTGATGAGCTGATGGTTACTGTTGCCGTGGACACAGTCGTCTGATGAGCTGATGGTTACTGTTGCCGTGTACAGAGTCATCTGATAAGCTGATAATTCCTATTGCCGTGGACACAGTCATCTGATGAGCTGATGGTTACTGTTGCCGTGGACACAGTCGTCTGATGAGCTGATGGTTACTGTTGCCGTGGACACAGTCGTCTGATGAGCTGATGGTTACTGTTGTCGGATGATGTCTCTGTCCTCAGATCTGTCTCGTAACCGCCTGGCGGATCTTCCTCTGGACGTGTGTGTCTTCGTGTCTCTGGAGAGTCTGAACCTGTATCAGAACTGTGTGAGGTCTCTGCCCGACAGTCTGCTCAACCTGC
Source organism: Scophthalmus maximus (assembly GCF_022379125.1). NCBI lineage: Eukaryota > Metazoa > Chordata > Actinopteri > Pleuronectiformes > Scophthalmidae > Scophthalmus > Scophthalmus maximus. Next base: position 25,143,451 of record NC_061525.1, read on the forward strand.
AGGCCCTCACCTACCTGAACCTCAGGTAACACACACACAACACACACTGATCCTTACAGTCTGAAAGTTTTTATATTCATATTTATAAAACAAACTGATTCTGACTCTCTGTCTTTCTGTCTCTCTGTCTTTCTGTCTGTCTTTCTCTCTGTCTGTCGGTCTGATGCTCTGACTGTCTGTCTGTCTGCCTGTCTGACGCTCTGCCTCTCTGTCTGTCTGTCTGTCTGACTGTCTTTCTCTCTGTCTGTCTGTCTGTCTGACTGTCTTTCTCTCTGTCTGTCTGTCTGACGCTCTGTCTCTCTGTTTGTCTGTCTTTCTCTCTGTCTGTCTGTCTCTCTGTCTGCCTCTCTGTCTTTCTATCTGTCTGTCTGTCTGTCTGTCTCTCTGTCAGTCGGAACCAGCTGTCTGTCCTCCCTGTGGTCGTCTGCAGTCTTCCTCTGAAGGTTTTGATCGCCTGCAACAACAAACTGGTTTCTTTACCAGAGGAAGTTGGACAACTGAGACATCTCACTGAGCTGGTCAGGTTCCTCTTCTGTAGGACACAAGAGTACGACACAGCTGTAGGACACAACTGTAGGACACATCTGTAGGACACAAGTGTAGGACACAAGAGTACGACACAGCTGTAGGACACAACTGTAGGACACAAGTGTAGGACACAAGAGTACGACACAGCTCTAGGACACATCTGTAGGACACAAGTGTAGGACACAAGAGTGCGACAGAGATGTAGGACAGAGATGTAGGACAGAGCTGTAGGACACAAGTGTAGGACACAAGAGTGCGACACAGCTGTAGGACAGAGATGTAGGACACAAGTGTAGGACACAAGAGTGCGACACAGCTGTAGGACAGAGATGTAGGACAGAGCTGTAGGACACAAGTGTAGGATACAAGTGTAGGACACAAGTGTAGGACAGAGCTGTAGAACACAAGTGTAGAAAATAAGTGTAGGACAGAGCTGTAGGACACAAGTGTAGGCTCACACATTAATGTCATCTCAGTGTGTATTTTCACTCTGACATGTCCTCAGTTATTGATGAGTGTTACTAATGATCAGGTGTTGATGGGTGTGTGCACTGCCCCCTGCAGGACGTGAGCTGTAACGAGATCCAGACGTTACCGTCTCAGGTGGGTCAGCTGGAGTCGCTACGAGACCTGAACATCAGGAGGAACCATCTGGTCCGACTGCCTCCAGGTACACACACTGTAACACACTGACTGTAACACACACACACTGTAACATATTGCCTGACCCTGACCTTTGAACTTCGACCTTCACAGAGTTGGCTGAACTTCCTCTGGTGCGTCTCGACTTCTCCTGTAACAAAGTGACGTCCATCCCCGTCTGCTACCGACGACTCGCTCAGCTGCACACCATCGTCCTCGACAACAACCCCCTGCAGAGCCCACCTGCACAGGTGTGTGTGTGTGTGTGTGTGTGTGTGTGTGTGTGTGTGTGTGTGTGTGTGTGTGTGTGTGTGTGTGTGTGTGTGTGTGTGTGTGTGTGTGTGTGTGTGTGTGTGTGTGTGTGTGTGTGTGTGTGTGTGTGTTGGTTGGTCACGGAGCTGTGATTTCTCTTCCTGTTTCCGTGCAGATTTGTATTAAAGGGAAGGTCCACATATTTAAGTATCTGAACCTGGAGGCAAGTAAGACGACCCCCGACCTTCCAGACTACGACAGACGACCTCTGACCTTCAGCTCCTGGTTTGAACCCGTCACACGCTCACACGCCGACACACTGCTGCTCTGTGCACGTCCACGTGATCTGACTGTTTCTCTGTGTCAGTGGTGACGAGCTGTATCCAGGACGACCGTACGGAGCGCTGGACTCCGGCTTCAACAGCGTCGACAGCGGAGACAAGAGGTGGTCGGGCAACGAGGTCAGAAGCACGCACGCACGCACACACGCACATACAAACACACACGCCCACTCTCTGCGTCCGGTCTGTGTGTGACCTCAGTTCCTGTATGTGTGCTCAGCCCACAGAGGAGCTGTCGGAGTTGACACAGAGAGTGGCGGAGATCAGCAGAGAGCAGAGACAGAGGGCGGCGGCGGGGGCTGGAGCTCCGCTGCTGCCCAACGGAACACGTGAGACTCAACACGCACACGTCACATCAATGTAAAGTCACTCGTTCACTCGTATGTCGACGTCCCCGCGCGCCGCCAGTAGTCACCATGTTGGCGTCAAAGCAGAAGGGGAGGGGCCACAAGCAGGAGACTCAGGAGACATTGTAGACTCAGGAGACATTGTAGCTGTGTCCCAATTCAGGGGCCGCCTCCTTCGAGGACGTAGCCCACGCAGCCGATGCAGGCGATACTCCTTTGTCAGGTAGACCGCGACAGGCGAACAGAAATGAGACGGTCTGGTCTACGGCGGAGTTCCTTCTTCTTCTTCTTCCTGTTTCACTGGCGAGTCACATCATCGCCACCAACTGACTTGATTAGGTATTACATATATCCATGAGAGGAGAGCATGGCTAAAATACACTGGTTAATCTTTATAATATTAATTAACAACGGTTTATTTCATTTCACTTTGATCTCATATTTAACTTCAAATTCAAGGTACTCTACTTTTACATTAGTATTTTCCATTTAATGAAAAGTTATACTTCTATTCCACTACATCCGAGGCAAATGTACTCAGAGTACAATGTGTCATACCTTCCATGTCCACTGGAAACCTCATATCTCAAAATGTATTGATCTTAATATGATGATTTTATGCATTGCTGTAGGCACTACTAAGTACCAACAGAGTAGAAAGTAGTTAAAATCAGCTAAACTTCTAAACACCAGTACCAGTAAATTGCAACATGCTTGTGAATGTATAACTAATATTATTAAAAAAAACCTATATATATATAATATTAGAACAATGAGAATTTGGAAGAGATGAGACTTTATTAATCCCACACATGGGAAATCTGCTTGTTACAGCAGCAGCAAGAGTCAAAGGCATCAGGGAAGAAAACACAATCAAAATAGAGAAGAGAATAAGACTAAGAAGCTTAATACATTAATGAGGCTAAAATGTGAACTCGTCTGTATAAAAATATGACTAATAAGTACAGTGTTGTATGGATGTGCAGTAAAACAGTATTAAGAATAAATATGTAAATACACACATATCTACATGTATTCATATACACTACCATACATAGATATATTGCACAGGATAAGAAAAATTGCACAGGTGAAAAAGAATATCAAAAAAAAGAATATAATATCTGTCTATTGTTTATTGAATAGTTTTTCTTTTCCAAGTCCTATGAAGTGAGCCGTCTGGTTTACCAGCAATAAACTTATTATTACGTTACGTTTCTAATCTGCTGGAATATTCATCTGTCTGATACAGCAGCTCCGTGACTGTCACTCAACTTAACACAAAACTCCATAAACCGCTTGGTTTATTAAACATACGAACCTTTAGCTTGCTGGGCTGGGTCGGATCCATCCGGTGTATCCTTCGCTCCGCGGGGCTGGGAGGAGCCAAGTCCACAAATGAGGAGGAGGCCCCTGAACTGGGACACAGCTGATGTCATTGCCTGTTCACCACACGGACTACACGATGTGCTACATCACTGATCGATCTGATCGATCTGATCGATCTGTCTCTGTCCGTCAGACGTGGAGCTGGAGCAGATCGACTTCATCGACAGCTGTGTGGGGGAGGAGGAGGAGGAGGAGGAGCGGCGGAGTCGAGGAGGGGGCCGGGACAGTGCCAGCCTCAGCTCACAGTTCATGGCGTACATCGAGAGACGCATCACCAGAGAGGTAGGTCACCTCGGGTCACACAGGCTCTGCCCCCTGATTGGCCCAGTCAACCCTTACTGACTTCCTGTCCGTGTCCAGGGTTCTCCAGTCAAAACACACCCGTCCAGGACGGAGGACACGAGGAGACACATCAGGTACACACACACACACACAACCATTAACCTGACATGTATTCATGTCTGAGCTGTAATAAACAGGAGACATGAACCACCCGTGTGTTCTCTAAGAACCTGTCTGTCTGTCATCCCCCCGTCTGTCTGTGTCTCAGGAGTGTGGTCGATGGTGTCACAGCGCCCTCTACCTCCCACAACCAGGTAACACCTCCTTCTGCTGTCTCATACTAAGGCTGTGTCCCAATTCAGGGGCTGCATGCTTCAAGGACGTAGCCCCCGCGGCCGACGGAGCTGATACTCCTTCGTCGGCCAGGTAGACCGCGACGGCCGAACCGAAATGAGACGGTCTGGTCTGCGGCGGAGCTCCTTCTTTCTTCCTGTTTCCCTGGCGAGTCGCATTATCGCCACCAACTGACCTAATTAGGTATTACATATATCCTTGAGAGGAGAGCATGGCTGAAATACACTGGTTAATCTTTATGATATTAATTAACAACGGTTTATTAATGTATGGTTTATTTCATTTCAAATTGACGATATAATTCCATATCTAATATTTAACAAAAAATTCAAGGTACTTTTACGTTAGTATTTTCCATTTCCAAACCTCTATTCCACTACATCTGATGCAAATGTAGTCGGATTCCAATTTTTTTTCCCTTAATATAATATGATGATTTTATAGAATATGTTGCATTGCTATAGGATTAAGTACCAACAGAGTAGAAAGTAGTTAAAATCAGCTAAACTTCTAAACACCAGCACCAGTAAATTACAACATGCTCATGAATGTATAAATAATATTATTTAAAAAAACAACAACTATATATATAATATTAAAACACTGACAGGGACCATTAGAACAAAATGAGACTTTATGAATCCCACACTGGGGAAACCCACTTGTTACAGCAGCAGCAAGAGTCAAAGGTATCAGGGAAGAGGTGGATAGTAAAATATAGCAAAAACAAACAAACAATAAAAACAAAAACAAAAAACATTAATATTGGAAAAGAGGCTAAAATATGCAGTTGTCTGTATACAAATATGACTAACAGGTACAGTGTTGTATGGATGTGCAGTAAAACAATAACGTATGAATCTTTAGCTAGCTAAACATCACATTTGTATATTTTTGAAGCCAGATACTTACATAAAAAAAGTTTTTTCGCTGTTCTCGTCGGCCGCCATTACTTCCCTTCGAAGCCGGAGCGCAATGCATCCTGGGATAGCTTGGGCCGGGTAGGATCCACCCGGTGGATCCTTTACTGCACGTTGCTGGAAGGGCGCATTTGAAGGAGTTGACAAATCGGGACAGCCGAGTCGCGACGCTGTGAAGCAACCGGCCGACAAATGCACCCTGAATTGGGACACAGCCTCAACCTGTCATTCAAACTGCTGCAGACTGACTGGACTGCCCCCCACCCACAGAGAGAAGGAGGGGTGGAGAAGGTGAGGAGGGAGGCTCATCTCGCAGCTCTGAGGTACGACGAGGAGAGACAGAAGAACCGCTCTGTCCCTAGTTCCACCAAGGTGAGACCAGCTTGAGCAATCAGGAGCCAGAACATCTGAAAAAAAAATCTCTTTTAGGAAAGGCCTAAAAACCTTTCTTTTTAAACAAGCATTCGCGTAAATGTTGTACTTTTTATTTTGTTTTTACTCTGTAGCACTCTAGCAAAGTCCTCTATAAATTAAATTTATTATTATTGTTATTATTATTATTATAGAACACATTAAGAGTTTGCTTGTGTTCATAGTGATCGTCAACCATTGAATGAAAGTGTCAAAGTAAACGCATGTGTGATGACGGCTCAAACATCATTTCTTCTGACTGTTGTTGTGTTATAGCATAAAGCAGCTCAGAGTCCAACAAAGTCCAGTCCCGACAGTGAGGTGAGAGTGTGTGTGTGTGTGTGTGTGTGTGTGTGTGTGTGTGTGTGTGTGTGTGTGTGTGTGTGTGTGTGTGTGTGTGTGTGTGTGTGTGTGTGTGTGTGTGTGTGTGTGTGTGTGTGTGTGTGTGTGTGTGTGTGTGTGTGTGTGTGTGTGTGTGTGTGTGTGTGTGTGTGTGTGTGTGTGTTCGTGAGATTGTGTGCGTGTGTGTGAGAGAGATTGTGTGCGTGTGTGTTCGTACTTCTTTGTTTCCTGTGCGACTCATCGTGTCTGTTTCCGGGGGTTGAACGACTGGATCAATACGTCGTCTGTAGACGATTGACAGATTTGATGAATAATTAACTGTGATCAGGTTCATCATGTGGTGTCAACATCTCTGACTCCTCCTTGGTTCATTGAACTTGGAGCTCCTCCCCCTATGTTTAGACCACCCCCCATTCACCAGTCTGTCTGTTAATGTGTGTTGATGTGTTTGTGTTCAGACCGTCTACCCCTCCAGACACTCCACCCATACAGATGACTCCGCCCTCTTCATGGTAAGAGTTTGCCCCCCCCCCAAAAAAAATAAAATAATAATCCACTAACTGACTTTCAAAATAGAAGCTTTTTGAGCTGAATCATTCAGATTGTTTCATCACCACAGTGTGTGCATCTTATTTCCTGTAGCTGTTCACAATAAAAGCCCGTCACAGCAGTCACATCTGTTGCTGCGGCCGGTCGCATCTCGTCAGATGTCGTCGCATCTCGTCGCATGTCATCATATCTCGTTACATGTCATCGCATCTCGTCGCATGTCATCATATCTCGTTACATCTTGTCGTCACATGTCGTCACATCTCGTCGAATGTCGTCACATGTCGTCGCATGTCGTCACATCTCGTCGCATGTCGTCACATCTCGTCGCATGTCGTCACATCTTGTCGCATGTCGTCGCATCTCGTCGCATGTCGTCCCATCTCGTCGCATGTCGACACATCTCGTCGCATGTCGTCACATCTCGTCGCATGTCGTCACATCTCGTCGCATGTCGTCACATCTCGTCGCATGTCGTCACATCTCGTCGCATGTCGTCACATCTCGTCACATCTCGTCGCATCTCGTCACATCTCGTCGCATCTCATCACATCTCGAGCATCTCATCACATCTCGTCGCATCTCGTCTCAGCCGGTCACATCTCAGGGTTTCCGATAGGCTATCTCATGAAGTCGCATTTCAAGACTCTGCGAGGGGTTTTATTTTGAAACAACAAGACAATCGACGGAGCGCTGCAGGCGACGCGCCCCTGAGGAGATGGAGAGGGAGAGGGAGAGACGAGTAAGGACAGAGTAGTGTAACCGGTTAGTTACCGGAGTTAAACGGTCAAAAGTCTGCCTACAACAGAGAAAGCGACAACAAGGCAAAGTGGCGTTTATCAGATCTGGACAGACTCTGAAGGAGCACGACCTTGATTTGGATCAATGAAGCTACAGTTGGTTCTTTGTGCTGCGGTCAGATTGTGACAGTCTGCTGGTCTGTAACATGAGGCTACATGTTGTGCACTGATGCACTTCAGTATCACATTCTGTCTTTGATGGAAGTATTTTCCCTGAATCTGACTTGTAGGTAGATAGATAAACTTTATTGATCCCAAACTGGGAAATTTCAGTGTTGCAGCAGCAGGTTTCGTTCACACAACAAAACTTAGATAGATATTTAAAGATATTTAAAAAGTGTATATATAAGAAATACAAATGGAAAAATGTAAGAACTGCAAAACTATACCACAATGAGGAATATAAATATAAAGAATGTACATAATCATAGTGCAAGTCCAGAGTGTGTGTCAGACAGAGGGGAGGTGTGGTTCAGTCGAATGTCTTAAGAGAAGCAGAAGCTGGTCTCAGCTCAAGGCTCAAGTGACGAGTCACAGATCTGAATGGTTCTGTGGTTTCTGGTGTCAGCATGTGTCACAGTCTCCTTCACCTTCCTTCACCTGACCTGGTTCACTCCACACTTAGGACTCATGAGCATGAGCACACCTGTCTGTCTGTCTCTCTGTCTTTCTGTCTCTGTCTGTCTGTCTGTCTGTCTCTCTGTCTGTCTGTCTCTGTCTGTCTGTCTCTGTCTGTCTGTCTCTGTCTGTCTGTCTGTCTGTCTGTCTGTCTCTCTGTCTGTCTGTCTCTGTCTGTCTGTCTGTCTGTCTGTCTGTCTCTGCCTGTCTCTGTCTTTCTGCCTCTGTCTGTCTGTCTGTCTGTCTGTAAAGAGACGACCTGGTTCCCACATAAAGGTGACACACACACACACACACACAAGGATGTGTTCTGTGTGGACTTGTTCACTGTTACAATGATGCAGAGGTCAGAGGTCAGAAACCTCGACACCAGGTGTGAAAAATAACTGACTCGATCTCACCTGACACTTATCAGAGCTCAGATTTATCTGATCAGTGACGTCCTCTTTCTGACTTTGTCAGTTCATCAGTGAAGGTTAAAGGTCAGTCTTCACCATGTGATCTGAGACCACAAAGTTTCTTTTCTGTTCAAACTTCATTTTTTTGTTTTTGTTTCTTCCACTTCCTGGTTTTTGTCTCTTTCCTCGTCCCCCTCGTCCGTCTGTCAGTCTGTGGGCGGAGCGTCTGTTGGCAGCTGTCGCTCTCATGTTTTTGACAGCGCCGCTTCCTGTCTGCTGCAGGTACTGCACCCTGCTGCTGGGACTGCCGCCTGTTTGCATGTCTTTTCTGTTATGACATCCTTCAGATTATTAACAGCTGTGGAGTTTAGATGAAAGTCGTTATCTTGTCACATTGTTCAGGTGTGTTCAGGTGTGAACTGTCCTGTGTTGTGTATGCAGGGTGAGGACAGAGCAGCTCTGTTTTCGACAGGTAAGACATCACAATCCTGTTCCTGATCTTTAGACTCCATGTTCTTTTTGACTCACTGTGACTGATTGTGTCTTTCTTTCTTCTTCCAGCCAATCAGTCGCCTTCCTACCCCAGTTCAGGCGGCGGGTCCTCCTGTCGGACAGCCAGTCTGAGACCAGAGAGCTTCCTGTTTCGCCTCGGCCAGAAAGAAGAGAAGAGGAAAGGTGACAAACAGCAGTGTGAACTGTGAAGCGTTGTCGCAGCCTTCAGGAGCAGTGTTGACTCCTGCTGTTCCTGCTCTGTCCTCCAGGTGACGCTGCTGCTGCTCCTCACAACCAGGAGGAGGCTCCTGCTGCTCCTCCTCTGGTCGGAGAAGAAGCTGAGCTGGTGGAGCAGCTGAGGAAGGTTCGTACCCTCTTCTCCTCTTTTCCACCAGGTGTGAACACCAGCTGTGAACGGAGACAGGTGTGGACACCAGGTGTGAACAGGGTCAGAGACAGGTGTGAACAGAGACAGGTGTGGACACCAGGTGTGAACAGGGTCAGAGACAGGTGTGAACAGAGACAGGTGTGGACACCAGGTGTGAACACCAGGTGTGAACAGGGTCAGGGACAGGTGTGAACAGAGACAGGTGTGAACACCAGATGTGAACAGGGTCAGAGACAGGTGTGAATAGAGACAGGTGTGAACACCAGGTGTGAACAGGGTCAGAGACAGGTTTTAATAGAGACAGGTGTGGCCACCTGGTGTGAACAGGGTCAGAGACAGGTGTGGCCACCAGGTGTGAACACCAGGTGTGAACAGGGTCAGAGGCAGGTGTGAACAGAGACAGGTGTGTACACCAGGTGTGAACAGGGTCAGAGACAGGTGTGGCCACCAGGTGTGAACACCAGGTGTGAACAGGGTCAGAGGCAGGTGTGTACACCAGGTGTGAGAAGGGTCAGAGGCAGGTGTGAATAGAGACAGGTGTGGACACCAGGTGTGAACACCAGGTGTGAACAGGGTCAGAGGCAGGTGTGAACAGAGACAGGTGTGGCCACCTGGTGTGAACAGGGTCAGAGACAGTTGTGGCCACCAGGTGTGGACAGGGTCAGAGACAGGTGTGGTGTGAACAGGGTCAGAGACAGGTGTGAATAGAGACAGGTGTGGACACCATTTGTGGACAGAGACAGGTGTGAACAGATCATATCAATATCTGATGAATCCACAGAATCTTCAGTTCAGTTATTTCAGCGGTTGGAACTGTAGAACGCGACTGTACCTGAACACATCCTGTGTCACTGACAGACCACCTGACACTACGTTAACCTCTGTCTGTCTGTCTGTTTCTCTCTCTGTCTCTCTCTCTGTCTATTTGTCTCTCTGTCTGCCTGTCTGTCTCTCTCTCTGTCTCTCTCTCTGTCTATTTGTCTCTCTGTCTGTCTGCCTTTCTGTCACTCTCTGTCTCTCTCTGTCTGTCTCTTTCTCTGTCTCTCTCTCTGTCTGTCTGTCTGTCTGACTTCAGAACATCGAGGCTCGCCTCAAAGTGTCGTTGCCCAGCGACCTGGGAGCCGCTCTGACAGATGGGGTCGTGCTGTGTCACCTGGCCAATCACGTGAGACCGCGGTCCGTCCCCAGCATCCACGTCCCCTCCCCCGCCGTGGTGAGGACAGCTGTGTTTGTACAGATGTTTGAGTGAAGGGCCGACTGCGCCCTCTGCTGCTCAGAACTGTAATGACAACATGAACTGTGTCCTGCAGCCCAAACTCACCATGGCCAAGTGTCGACGCAACGTAGAGAACTTCCTGGAAGCGTGTCGCAGGATCGGAGTCCCACAGGTATCACACGCACGCTCACAAACATGCTCTCACACACAGACACACTCACTCACACACTCACTCACACACTCACTCACTACAGAACTGAGTGAAATGAATGAATCTGAATCCACTGATCGTCTTTTTTTCTTATTTAAAGAAACAAAAAGCAACTTTTCCGACTAACGACGATATCTCTTCTCTTTCATCTTCCCTCCTTTCATCGATCCCTCGTTCTTCTGTCCGTCTCGATCCTTTGTTCTCTCACTTTTTCTCCTCGTGTCCATCTCACTGACGCCCTCAGGAACGTCTGTGTACAGTGGGGGAGGTCCTGGAGGGGGAAAGGGGTGGGATCTACAGGACAGTGGGTATGTTGCTCTCAGTGGCCCCGCCTCCAACCACCCCCTCCCCTCGGGTCCAGTTGGCTGGCTTCGCCCTCTTCTACCTGTCCATCATGCTGATGCTCTGTGCCCTCTACATACACCTGGCACCGGCTGTCTGAGTCCAAATCATCTAAACAGATCTCAGCACATGAATAATCCTCAGAGATTCACAGTGATGGTGAACTCCGCTCAGCCCCGACGCTCCTGCGTCGTCCGTCTGTCTTCTGCCTCTCACGCAGGACCGTGGTGAGATGTTAGCCACACCCTCCAGCAGGAGATATAACTGCTCCAGTCTCCCAGTTCTTCCCTCGGATCTCGTGAGCATGTGGGGAACCACTTCGTCGGACTTGAAGCAGCAGCCGAGTCCCTGTGAGGACGGGTGATGTGGCTGCCCAAAGCTGATCACAGGTGATCCGTGGGCCCCAGGTTCTGGAGACAACGAATCAGACACCTTAGTGTGAAGTGCTGTCTGACTCTGACTCACAAGGCGAGGGGAGTCCTCCACTGAACCGCTGACTATCAAAACTAAACATGAGCACAACATATTTTAAAAATCATATCAAACTACCTAACCACACTTCTAAAGCTCACTGATTGTTCCTGGTTCATTCCTACCATTGTTCCAGACCTCTGAACTCGACCCATCACGTCTGGAGTCAGTGCGTTTACAGTCACAGCAGTAACCGGGGTGTGGTCAGTTCTCCACATATACATGAGCAGGGAGTAACTCTGCCTCCGGTACAGTTGGTGGCGCTTTGCCAACGTACAACTGGTCTGAATAAGACTTTTTCTTCTGGTCGACTTTCGTCAAAGTCACAAAAACGGAAGAGAACATGGACGACTTCTCAGCGCTGCACATCTCGTACGTTCTCCAGGCCTCACTAACGTTACGTTGCCTTGGTGACGTGCTTGGGTTTAGAGGTGAAGCTTCTTGAGGTTGCCATCGCAACGTCCTCTGGTTTAAAGGTGAAGCTTTGTGTTGTTTCACCTTAACTCAAATTAATCTGCATGTAAACGCATTTAGAGATTCCAGTAGATCTGTAGTCAAGCCTCTGTTGTGGCCTCAGTTGTCGTAAGGTAGACCGGGGTCTGGGATCAGACTACAGGATGGGCCTCACACTTGTCACATTAGATTCTTGTTGTGACTTGACTGTGAGAAATGGGTCTGATCTGATGTCATGGGGACAGGAAGGACGGGTTGTATCATACCATCGTACCTGAACAGAGACGGAACCCCCGACCACCAATACTGAGCCGACGTTTAATCAGATCTGTCGAGGATGAAATTAACTGCTTTCAGTGTGCATAGTAAATTAGCTATGTTGTCAACAGGGATCATTTACACATCACATCACTGGATCCTTCAAGTTCTAATGTCCCTGACGTCTGGACTCCAGTCCCACGATTTGCACTTTGGACACAACTCAAATTTGATTCTTCCATCCATCTGTTTTCTGCTGCTTATCTGGAGTTGGTTTTCAGCCCAGACCTCCGTCTCCCCAGGACAGACTGGTCTGCCAACATACTTCCTGCTCTGACCTGGAACCTGATTCAGGACTTGTAGACCCTGACCTGGGACCTGATTCAGGACTTGTAGACCCTGACCTGGGATCTGATTCAGGACTTGTAGACCCTGACCTGGGACCTGATTCAGGACTTATAGACCCTGACCCGGGACCTGATTCGGGACTTGAGGACTTGTAGGCCCTGACCTGGGACCTGATTCAGGACTTGTAGGCTCTGACCTGGGACCTGATTCAGGACTTGTAGGCCCTGACCTTAGACCTGATTCAGGACTTGTAGGCTCTGAATTATGACGTGATTCAGGACTTGTAGGCTCTGACCTGGAACCTGATTCAGGACTTGTAGGCTCTGACCTGGGACCTGATTCAGGACTTGTAGGCCCTGACCTTAGACCTGATTCGGGACTTGAGGACTTGTGGGCTCTGACCTGAGAACTGATTCGGGACTTGAGGACACTGACCTGGGACCTGATTCAGGACTTGTAGACCATGACCTGGGATCTGATTCAGGACTTGTAGGCTCTGACCTGGGACCTGATTCAGGACTTGTAGACCCTGACCTGGGACCTGATTCAGGACTTGTAGACCCTGACCTGGGATCTGATTCAGGACTTGTAGGCTCTGACCTGGGACCTGATTCAGGACTTGTAGACCCTGACCTGGGACCTGATTCAGCACTTGTAGACCCTGACCTGGGATCTGATTCAGGACTTGTAGACCCTGACCTGGGACCTGATTCAGGACTTATAGACCCTGACCCGGGACCTGATTCGGGACTTGAGGACTTGTAGGCCCTGACCTGGGACCTGATTCAGAACTTGTAGACTCTGACCTGGGACCTAATTCAGGACTTTTAGGCTCTGACCTGGGACCTGATTCAGGACTTGTAGGCTCTGAATTATGACGTTATTCAGGACTTGTAGGCTCTGACCTGGAACCTGATTCAGGACTTGTAGGCTCTGACCTAGAACCTGATTCAGGACTTGTAGGCCCTGACCTTAGACCTGATTCGGGACTTGAGGACTTGTAGGCTCTGACCTAAGACCTGATTCGGGACTTGAGGACTCTGACCTGGGACCTGATTCAGGACTTGTAGACCCTGACCTGGGATCTGATGCAGGACTTGTAGGCTCTGACCTGGGACCTGATTCAGGACTTGTAGACCCTGACCTGGGACCTGATTCAGGACTTGTAGACACTGACCTGGGACCTGATTCAGGACTTGTAGGCTCTGACCAGGGACTTGATTCAGGACTTGTAGGCTCTGACCTGGGACCTGATTCGGGGGACTTGAGGACTTGTAGACCCTGACCTGGGACCTGATTCAGTACTTGTAGGCTCTGACCTGGGACCTGATTTGGGGGACTTCAGGATTTGTAGACCCTGACCTGGGACCGGATTCCGGGGACTTGAGGACTTGTAGACCCTGACCTTGGTCCTGATTCAGGACTTGTAGACCCCGACCTGGGACCTGATTCTGGACTTGTAGACCCTGACCTGGGACTTGATTCAGGACTTGATTGATGAGAACAAGCCTCTGCTCAATGTGCCGTATGTCTGTTCCCTTCTCAATGGTCTGACATTCTTTGAAGCCATAGAGGATCACGTGATCCCTCAGGTGAAGAAACTTGACAATCCCCTTGAGTCTGTTGAAGCTCCGCCCCTGTGCCTTACGTTTGAGTGTGTGTGTGTGTTTTCTACTGTTGGAAACCTGTGTGTGTCTGTGAGCTGGATCATCTTCCTCCACGTGATACCAACAGTGTTTTAGCCACTGAGCTGATGTGTCATCAACAGAACCTTTACTATGGGAGGAAGCGCTGACACCTTCAGCTGCAGGAACCAACATACTTCCATCATTTTGGGATTTAATTTAGTTCCCACCTTTCTCTGCTCGCTTTCGAGAAAGGTTCCTGGAAACAAGTTCCATTAATAAAATGAGGTATGGCATCGAGACACGCATGTGACTGACACTCAACTCTGGTCTTATTGTTGCTGTTCGTCAGTTATAAAGTTGTCAGGTGATCAGACAGGTCGTGACCTTAAACGATTTGTACATGTGTACATCCTGTCAGACGCCTGATTTCACATGTCGCTGCGTCACAGATCATTTCAACTCACAAACTTAAACTCGACACTTGGATGTTGATCAGCACATCATGTGCTGTCATGAGCTGATGAAGGCCATGAGATGCTGTTGAAATGTCTTTGATCTTTATCTGTTTCTCACCTTTTCTTTCCTCATTATTTTATTTCGTTTTATGTCGTTGCTCTTTATCCTTTCTGTTGCCATGGTTTCAGTTATTTTATCCGTTCATTTAATTTACCATCCGTTGCCCCCCCCCCCCCCCATGTTTTCTCTGTAGAGTCAGTTGTGTCTTCCTCTTCACATCCTGGAGGAGCGAGGGCTCCCCCAAGTGGCCGGGACCGTCAGCACCCTGCTCGACCTCGCCCCGCGCCGACATCCCGTCACCACCACGACCAAGACATCATGAACCACACCCGGACCTTCTGTCACCGTGTAGACGGCGCTAACACCACCACCCTCGTCGTCATCCTCTTCATCATTGCACACGCTCAGTCCGCCTCAGGAAACGTACAACCTCATGAGTTTAGATAAATCAACATCTGATGGAGACGAACAGCTAAAAAACAGTAACAGAGCTCAGGTTTTATCTCTGAATGATCCGACGCAAAGTGAAACTAAAGTCACTAAAGTGACTGGCAGCTCAGCCAATCACAACGTAAGAGCAGCAACGTAAGAGCACGTTGTGATTGGCTGAGCTGCCAGTCACTTTTAACACTGTTACACATTCATGTGGAGGTTGGCGCTTTATATTTTTTGCAATCTAGATCTGCAATTTTTTTACCGTTTAATTTTATTTAACTTTATTTAACTTATAAAAAAAGTGAATCCAGGGGATGACATGTTAAAGTGAGAAATCGTGTTTCTCAAAACAAATAAACTAAAACTTAAAACCCAAAAGTAAAATATCATGAAAACAAAACAACAGACCATTCGCTGATAAACTGTCTCAAGAATAAACCCTAACCACATTAGTTTGCACATGAAGTGAATGTAGCTGAAGGCTAACGACGGCTAATGTTGTTAGTTTACAAATGACACTAATGTAGCTCACTGCTAACAATAACCAACACTGTTGAAACTGAGGCGAACACGGTGAAAGAGTGTTTGTCTACAGTTGAAGTTGATGACTGCAGTGAGACAGGAACATAAATGTTGCTGCTGTAACGTAATTTAGCATGCTGGCAAATGTAATATGCTAATTGCCTCCCTGCTAACGTCAGCTGACAACAGAGATGGTTCAGCGACTACGCCAACAACATGTTAAATACTAACAACAGTCAACATAAAACAATCACCACTAACCGTAGCTACATTTTGAAGTCCAGTTGGTTTAGCTGGGAAGCTAAAACAGCTACCTGTTAACATAGCTAACATTAATATACTTGGCTAGAAGTTGAAGCTGGTGTACATAACGGCTAACAGTAGTTTACATTGATGAAGTTGGTCACGAAGATTTACAAATATTAAACAGTTGGTTTAAAAAAAAGGCTCAGCTAACGCTAGCTTACATTATAAAGCTAGTTTGTAATCATTAGCTAGTACGAATACCAACTACCTGTAAAGTAAGTTATAGATAAAGATACTGGTGAAAATGCTTGTTTTGATTGAAGATGGCCATAAAGTTAGCCGTTAGCTAACCGTAAACTACTTCAGAGTTAAGAAGCTAATGTAGCTCAGCGCTAACATTAGCAAACATGTTGCTGTAATCACTTTGTCTCCATCAGATCCAACAGGTTAAACTTGATTTGATAAACGACGGAGGTTCGACCCTGAGCTCGGACTCGCAGGCTCGTCGGCGTCTTTGTATTTGACTGTCGACTTGTTTTCACCTTCCGACGCTCTGATGGAGGTTTGTAGTTCCAGCAGGTCGAGACTCTGTCGCCGCCTGATTGGTCGTCCACACCTGATCAGGACCGACAGAACTGCACATGTTCACAAACCACAGTCGGTTCTATTAGCAGTGATGAGTGTCCGATGAAAACACTATATGGCCAAAAGTATGTGGACAGCCCCGTCCATGTACACTGTAACAATAATAAAACTCTTTATTTATACATCACTTTTTAATACAGATTAGATTAGGTGGAGAGTGAAGCATCTTTACTTTTATCTTGTGCCTAAAGAGGTTAGACTTTCACAGTAGAAGCAGCAGTGAAGTGAAACTGTACTGATGTCACAGCTGCAGGAAAATCATTTCTCATTTTATTATTATTAATATTATTATAATGAATATACCAGAAACTCTCTCAACACGTCTGTTAACTGTGCTCAGTTCACCACAGGTCCTGATGGGATTGGACAAGGTCAGTCAGGCGGTGACGTCGTCTCCTCACCTCACGCGTTTTTGTTGCATGCTGGGACATTTTTCACGGTGAACAGGTGACCTGACACTAAAAACACTGGACTGTGACGGTGCAGTCTGTCAAACGTATGTGTGCAAATATATCCTGTAAATATATACATACATTTATACATATAAATGAGGCTGAAGTTAGTGATGCCATTACACACCGAGCGCCACGGACGCTCCGGCAGACGCAGATGTTGACATCGCCTGTGACCACACCCACATTAATGTCATCGCTGTAGCCAGGTGAGACGTCGGACCAGAGGAGGTCAGTGAGAAACGTCGATCAATTATCTGATCCAAATCTGATCGATCAGGTCTCGTGATGTGGGACGTACGGATGTCGTCCCGCCAGTTTCTCCTCAGGAGATGTCGACACGAGCAGTCACTTCCTGTGAGTCTGAACTTAGGGCCTCAGTCCCTCAGACAGGTGTTGTGATTGACAGGTGAACCAGTGCAGATGTTTCAGATGTGGTGTCCACTTTGTACAGTTTTATGTTTTTCTTCCTCGCGTGTTTCTCCTGCGGTGGTGACGAGTCATGTGATGGAGGGTCATGTGACGGTCCTGTGCTTTTAAAGGACATTCCACTGTTTTTAGGACAGACGGTTTCACAGGTTTTTTTTTCGTTTGACTTTTTTTTCACTTTTATTTTTGCTGACATACTGTATAAAAGATTTGAACACGGACGAATGAAGAGTTGACTTTTATGCATCAAATAAATATTTTAATGTGAGTCTTGTCACTGGTGTCGCCCCTCACACACTCACACTCACAGTATATGAAGATGTTTCTAACAGACTGAATAAACGTGAACATAAAACAAAACTCGTCACTGAATAAACTAAAAACCCTGATATGAACATGTTGAAACCTTCAAACACAACTAATGAGAGGCAAAGTGACCAGAAACATGAGCACGTGCTTATTATATTGTATTGATTGACAGATATTGTACATTACATGTGATTTATATTGCATTACATTTTATAGCTATATGATAATATTAAATATTGAGTTGTAGTTGATATAAGAGAAAATATTAAGCTGTAGGATAAATATGCTGAAATGAATTTATATCTTGTTATAAAATAAAGATTACTAGTGATTAATATACCATAAATGATAAAATATGACTCATGGAGAAGGGGTGGGATTAAATAAATTACACTCCTTTTTGAATATGTACATTGAATGAATTAATGTTCATGGTTTGTTTTTTTTAAATTATTTTTTGTCTGCCATCGATGGTTCAATCATTTTTTTATATTATTATTTATTGTTTTGTTTAAAAAAATATTTACATATCGAAATAAACATTTCAATGAATCAATCAACAGTTCATATCAGAAGTTTGGACTGAAGCTAAATGAGATCATATTAAAATCATACACAGACCCATGAACCTGAATCTTCTGGTTTCATTTCAACTGTGACGTTAATATAAAACTCTTTGTTTGTGTTGTGATGTCTCTATGATTCATAAAGAACTCAAATATTGTAAATGATACTAAGAAGAGAAACATATACTTTTCTGTTTCCACAGATTGTGAATTCAACATTATTCAGTGGAAATAAAATAAGTTGAAATAAAATGGAAAGAAAAGTAGGGCTGCATCTTTTAAATTAATTGTCTCGATTGATCGATTAGTTGTTTGGTTCATAAAATGGTGAAAAATGTCGATCGTGTTTCACGAACATCAACATGACGTTTTGTTTTGTCCTCACACCAAATATATTTCATATTTAGTTCAGTCACAGAGAAGCAAAGAAAAGAACATATTCACATTGAAGTTGGTCGATCACTAATCGATGAACTGTTGCAGCTCTAGAGCTAACTAGCAATAACAATAGATGGATGATATATAGATATATTCACACAGTGTTTTTACATTTCATTAAACGAAGTGAAATTGAAATAAAAGATGTGTTTTGATCAGGCGGCTCCGCGGACACCTCTGTGTACGATAATTACCCAGCATGCCTCTGGGCCGTCCTTTCCCTCCTCCATCTTTTCCGCACTGACGGTAAGAGCTCCCGGTGCTGGACAAACATCACATTTTAACCGAAATCCGCGTTTTCTTTCCGAGCGATCGTGTCCGCCGGTGACCGGGCTCCGTGTCCTCCGGTCCCCGGCCGCGTCGCGTCGGTGTGGGCCGAGCGATGGCGGAGATTCAGTGTGGATGACGCCGGCAGCGGCTAACAGCGGAGCACAGCCCGGGCTGAGGAGCCGCAGGTCGGCGTGGACTCTCCAGCGTCACGTCCCCGGTCGGTGTCGTCGGAGGCCGGGGACCGGTTCAGAGAACACTGGCTGTTGAACCCGGTTCTCCCGGTGTGTGTTTCGGGGTTGGCTCTGGTTAGTTAGCGTGTTAGCATGTTAGCTTGAGTGCACAGGGGAGGTCTCTGGTGAGTGTGACGTCAGGTGTTAGTCTGTAGAACGTGTTGGCGACATCATCATCAGTGACGTGATCATCTGATCAGAATCATGATCGATACATGAGCAGCTCGCTGATCTCAGGACGGCGCCACGTTGGTTCCGTTTCCACAAAGTATCGTTGTTGCTCCAGCTGATCCACGACTCAGGCTCCGCCCACACAGTTACAATTTAGTTGAACGCATCACTGTTGCTATGTTACGCCTGGCGGCGTTTTCCAGCCACTGGAACAGAGACGTGTGGAAACAGGAAGTGTGCACGCAGATGCACACTTCCTGTCGGGAACAGTTCCACCTCTGTGTCTGACGTGTGACATGATCAGGTCACGTGTCTGACGTGTGTTTGTCTTTCAGGTGAACTGATCAGGAGAAGACTCACGATGCCTGGAAGGTGAGTCTGGTGTCAGTGTTTGACGCGGTCGTCTGTGTGTGTTGTGAGTGACGGCTGCTCTGATTCGGTCCACAGACTATGGAGTAAGGCCATCTTCACCGGCTACAAGCGCGGCCTGAGGAACCAGCGTGAGCACACGGCGCTGCTGAAGCTCGAGGGCTGTTACTGCAGAGACGAGGTCGACTTCTACCTCGGGAAACGCTGCGCATACGTGTACAAGGCCAAGAAGTGAGTCTGACACTTGTACATGTTATACATGTACAACATGTTATATATTATACATGTTCAGGGTTTCATTGACGAGACTGTGGCGGACCGCCAGAGAAACAGATATGATGAGACAGATTTCTTTATTAATTAGCAGGATAAAGAAGACGTCTCCAACAAACATATGTACGATAGTGGAAATTAAATTATAATCCTAATGCAGACAATATATTTCCTGTGGATATATTACAATATCAGGAAATAATCTGATCATAACTTAATACAAAATGCTACTTTTCCGCAGAAATGCCAGCAGGTATGAAGTTCAATATTTGTTCATTTTAGTTAAATCTTCTGTGCTCTTATTATTTTTGTGCAAAGAATTATATTTTCAAAAGAAGCTTTTCCCCCTTGTTTGTATCAGTATGTGGGTCAGGGTCCGTACAACACGCTTACGACATATATGTGTTGTATGTGCATATACACACGTATACACAGTTTCTCTTCCTAAAACTGATTATGAAACAGATTATAGCAGCAGTGAGAAGTGATGATCAGTCTGTAATTTGATCTGATTATTAAGATTCATAGATCATGATGATATGTGTTGGATATGGATCATATATACGTGTTGTATATGGATCATGATGATATACGTGTTGTATATGGATCATAAATACATGTTGTATATGGATCATGATGATGCGTTGTTTGTTTTGTTAACACTGAATCGGCTCAATTAATTTTATTTGTTTAAAAAGTTTGGAGATTCATTTGGTAACTCAACATTTTGTGATTTTGTCAATTTTTTGTGTAAAAGTGACAAATTTGTCAATGTTTGATTTTGAAGTCATCTGACACCCTGACGATGATATTAATAAAAGATACGATGGCATCATATCACGACATGATCAGATCAGCAACACTTTGGTATATTATTGATAACGAGTCGTGATGATATGAGTAAACGATGATGTCACAGTTTCAGGGTGAATATGCCGTCTCCATGACTACCAAAAGAAGAAGAAAAAATCAGATTTGTGTTTTCAATATTTTCAGCTGATGTTTGGACGTGTTACAGGAAGTTCATTGATCCTACTGATCAGTGTCTGATCGAGACGGACTGTGAGGTCATCGTGATGATGTCATTGTGATGGTGTCATGTGTGTGCAGGAACACGGTGACTCCCGGGGGGAAGCCCAACAAGACCAGAGTGATCTGGGGGAAGGTGACTCGGGCTCATGGGAACAGTGGGATGGTCCGAGCCAAGTTCAGCAGCAACCTGCCGGCCAAGGCCATCGGACACCGGATCAGAGTGGTGAGTGTTAAAGGTCATGAGGTCAAAGGTTAAAGGAGGACTCGTCCGACACCACTGACACTAAACCACATCATCATGCGACAGTGGATGTTGTTGATGCGTCTGTTGCGGTGAAAAGACACATTTCTGAAGATGAACTACAAAATCCTCAGCGGCGCCATAAGCATGTTTTATGATTCATATGTAACAGTAACTGACATCTGGGTCGTATTCATACTCTTCTTCAGATTGAATCGTTTACGTTCATTCATGACTCGTCAAGTTAAATATCGCTGCCGCAATGAATTGTGGGACTATATGTCCTTCCTCTCACATAGGAAGCTCCAGTGTGTCCTCTGCTGAAGGAGATAGGAAAGGAAGCATTAAAGCTCCTTTCCTAAGCACTTAGAGAATCTGATCAACATCATGATGCTGAGGAAACACTTTACTCAGTCTGAAGCTTCCTGAGCACGTGACAATAGGACCTCAGCCTCGTTCTGGTTCGGTCCTTGGGGATCAGATGTGGGCGGACACTGATGATGTCACTAACTGTGTTTCAGATGCTGTATCCCTCTCGGGTGTGACGAGGAGACGTCGCATGATGATGATGTCGTCACTTGTTTGTACAGAAACAATAAAATGATCCAAACGATTGGAGTTGCTGCGTCCCGTCTCGTCTTTATTCAACTAAACTGGTTATAGATCATCACATTGTTTCATCCAATGACTGATCATATCTGTCACATGACGCAGCAGAGGAGGCGGGGCTTAAAGGGGACAGGAAGTGATTCTGGAGAAGCTGGTTTCACTTTGTTGTGATTTTACTGCTCTGATCTGTGACCTTTGACCTTTTGTGTTTGAGACCGACACATGCTGTGTTCCATTAGACCTCGGACCCCAGCAGTCGGGGGCGTTCCAGTTACAAGTTCCCAGATCACACTGAAGACGTGTTGAGGTTCAGTGTTTACAACCGGCACCGGCTCCCAGAACCAGAGTTGAACCTGGAACCAACATGTTGCTTTAGAATCATTCGAGCTGTGACAAAAGACACCAGATAATTTTTCACTGTCCAAAATGATGAGACAACCACCGACCAATCGGATCACTGGAAAACCAGATGGTCATTCTACAGGATTCTGAGTCCAACGTCACGTCACATGACCCAGACCGTCCGTCGTCGTCACCTGCTGATGAGTGATGCAAGACATTCAACCAGCCGTTTCGTTGTGGAAGTTGAGTGTTCAGGCGCATTTAGGATGTGACATCCTCCCGGGGGAGACGGAGCTGGACCCCTCGCATCGCACTCCATCACCCGGAGCTGGAGGAGGAGCAGCAGGGACCTCTGGTTTTACGCTGATAAATAAAGTTGTTGTCTTGGTTCACTGGTTCATACGATGTCTTGGTGGTGTTCTTTTGTATAAATGACTCATTAAAGGCGCAACAAACGCTCGGTTACATTATTCAAATTGTACAAGTTGAGTATGAATAAGGATAAATATATATTATTAATAGAGCTACAGGTTTCATTCATATAAATATAATGAAGCAGTTTATTTAGTAGTGGGGAGAAGGGGTGAGACTAAATCATTTGTTCTCGTCATCCCTTTTCCAACATATAAACCAACTGTTGGACAGTTTCTATTGCTTTGTTTACGGTCTCTTAAAAGAAAAATAGTATTTGTCTAATTAATTAAAAATCAAATCAAATTATTCCTGGTTATCAGTTGATAAATACCTCTATTTAAAAATATTTTTTAAATTGTCTTCCTTAGCCACATTCACCTTTTCTTTTTTCTTTTTTTAAAAATCGGTTATGATGCATTGTCTTCCGAAACCACCATAGTGAAGTCTTCGTGCAATGGGCGTGTCGTGCCGTGACGTACGAGTAATGGGCGTGTCGTGCCGTGTGGCTGCGGCTGCAGATGGATCCCTCAGAGCTTCTGTCTGCTGCTCCGACCAACACGTCATCGGTATCCGGTGTCGCAAAGGTCCAATAGTTCACAGTTAGTTCTGTTCTCTTGTGTTAATCTCCTCATGAGTCCTGGTCAACGATGTCGCTTCCTGATGTCTCGTGATGTCGGTCGCTCAGCAACAGAATGATGAATGTGAACTGGTTCTGTTCTCACACACCGACACTTATTTATGATGACAAAAGAAAGGAAATCTCAATTTTGACAATATGGACCGTTAAGGAAAGGTTTGATTCTCCCCCCCACACACACACAAACTTTTCCCGGCTCTTACTTCCTGTTTTGCCGGAGAAGCTCCTCCTCCGTCACACACACACACACACACACACCAGCCGACATCGACCCCACCGGGAGGACCTGTGTTCGGGCGGAGCTCTATTAGCCTGCCGTGCTAACAGGTTAGTTAACCCGGGCTAAAGTGACGTTGACCTCGGTGTGTTGTCTGAAGCTAAGGGTGCTAAAGACCGAGCTGCTCCGCTTCCGGTCTGTGGTCCAGAGTTAACGGGTCGGACCGGGTTCAGATCTACTGACACCTTGTTCTGCTTTAGTTCATCTAGACCTTTTTAAAACGGGGTTTTGAATGTGCTTCGGTAAGTTTGTTCTACATCTGGTTTAAAAAGTTCGAGTTTAAAGTTCAGGTTCTGGTGTTGAACTGGGTTCACTTCAGGTTCTGGTTCTTCTCGTCTTAGTTCTACACTGTGACGTCAGATTAACGAGTAAATGGGCAGAGGCACCTAGTCCAGGTCCAGAAGTAGCTAGTCCAGGTCCAGAGGCAGCTAGTCCAGGTCCAGAAGCAGCAAGTCCAGGTCCAGAAGTAGCTAGTCCAGGTCCAGAAGTAGCTAGTCCAGGTCCAGAGGCAGCTAGTCCAGGTCCAGAAGTAGCTAGTCCAGGTCCAGAAGCAGCAAGTCCAGGTCCAGAAGCAGGTAGTCCAGGTCCAGAGGCAGCTAGTCCAGGTCCAGAAGCAGGTAGTCTAGGTCCAGAGGCAGCTAGTCCAGGTCCAGAAGCAGGTAGTCCAGGTCCAGAAGCAGGTAGTCCAGGTCCAGAAGTAGCTAGTCCAGGTCCAGAAGCAGCAAGTCCAGGTCCAGAAGGAGGTTGTCCAGGTCCAGAAGCAGGTAGTCCAGGTCCAGAAGCAGGTTGTCCAGGTCCAGAGGCAGCTAGTCCAGGTCCAGAAGCAGCAAGTCCAGGTCCAGAAGGAGGTTGTCCAGGTCCAGAAGCAGGTAGTCCAGGTCCAGAGGCAGCTAGTCCAGGTCCAGAAGCAGCTAGTCCAGGTCCAGAGGCAGGTAGTCCAGGTCCAGAGGCAGCTAGTCCAGGTCCAGAAGCAGCTAGTCCAGGTCCAGAGGGAGGTAGTCCAGGTCCAGAAGCAGATAGTCCATGTCCAGAAGCAGTGGTCCAGGTCTAAGTTCAGTTCTGGTTCACAATTGTCCTTATTTAATTCTGTTTTCTGTAAAAGTTTTGACTCTGGTTCCATCTCAGGTGTAAACCTGGTGTTAGATGTAGTGGGACCCGGTCCGTCCCGTCCCGGTGGAGACGGTCCGTGTTGGTTTCTCTTGGTCCAGGTCTTAGTGGGCTCATGATGGCACAGCTCCACCAGACTCCCACCTCCCTGTGCTGCTGCCGTGAACCCCTGCCAGACTCCGGGGCCGGGTGTGTCGGGGGCTCCAGTTGGCCCCCAGAGGGTCCGGGTCCCGGGTCTCCGCGGCGCCCTCTGGTGGACGTGGCCTCGGCCTCTAACTTCAGCTGCTTCCAGCTGCGGCACTTCCACCTGGACCTGCGGGTGAACTTTGCTGTGAAGGAGATTAGCGGCTGGCTGGTTCTGGATCTGATCCCGGTCCAGCCGGGGGTCCACACCCTGGTGCTGGACTCCCACCCCTCTCTGTTGATCCACGCCATAGACTGTAAGATCCCGGGGTCCAGACAGGACGAGCCCGTCTCCCTCACGTACAGGGTTGACCCTTTCACGGATTATGGATCTTCGCTCAACATCATCCTGCCGCCCGGCGCCGTGACACCGGGTCGACTGGTCCAGATCACGATCCGCTACACCACCACGGACGGACCAGCGGTGAGACCACCACACACACTCTGAATGACATTACACTGTCTGTCAGCTCACTGGTGTGTGTCTCTCTTTCTGTGTGTGTGTGTGTGTGTGTCTCTTTCTGGGTGTGTCTCTTTCTGTGCGTGCGTGCGTGCGTGTGTGTGTGTGTGTAGATCTGGTGGTTGGACTCTGACCTGACCTGTGGTCAGACTCGACCTCTGGTCTTCACTCAAGGTCACTCTGTGTGTAATCGTTCCTTCTTCCCGTGCTTCGACTCGCCAGCTGTCAAGAGCTCGTACACGGCGACTGTGAGGGTGAGTCCTGACCCCTGACCCCTGACCCCAGGTCAGACACATCTTTATCCTCCTCTTCATCTCCAGGTCCCGGACGGCTTCACGGCCCTGATGAGTGCGACCCGGAGCTCATACTCCCGACCGGACCGGGTCTTCCAGTTCTCCATGGAGTCGCCCGTCCCGTCCTACCTGGTGGCGCTGGTGGCCGGGGAGCTGCAGCACGTGGACGTTGGCCCGCGGTCGGTTCTGCTCCTTCGACCTCTGTGTCTGTACCTGGATGACTGACGTGACCTCTGACCTCTAACCTCTGTAGGAGTCGTGTGTGGGCGGAGCCATGTCTGCTGTCCTGCGCTGTGCAGAAGCTGGGGGGCAGCGTGGAGCGCTGGCTGGGCGTGGCCGAGCAGCTGTTCGGGCCGTACCTGTGGGGCAGGTGTGACATCGTCTTCCTCCCCCCGTCCTTCCCCATCGTTGCTATGGAGAACCCCTGCCTCACCTTCATCATCGCCTCGATCCTGGAGAGCAGCGAGTTCCTGCTCATCGACGTCGTGCATGAGATCGCTCACGGCTGGTTCGGGAACGCCGTCACCAACGCCACCTGGGAGGAGATGTGGCTGAGTGAGGGGCTCGCCACATATGCCCAGAGACGGATTACCACCGAGGCGTACGGTACGAGTCCTGCTGACAGTACTACTGTCAGTACTACTTTCATTACTACTGTTAATAGTACAGTCAATACTACAGTCAGTACTGCTGACGGTACTCCGGACATGTTCAGAGGGCGTGGCCACATAGCGCCCAGATGAGCAGCTGTTGCTAGGATACCTTCTGTCGTCCGACTCATTTCTCCCTCATCCTCGTCTGCAGGCGAGGCGTTCACCTGTCTGGAGACTGCCGTGCGATTGGACGCCCTCCACCGACAGCTGCGCCTCCTGGGAGACAACAACCCTGTGAGCAAACTGCAGGTCCAGTTTGAGCCAGGTGACCCCACACACACACACACACACACATACACACACACACACACATACACACACTCACACACATAGGTGTGGTGCGGTGCAGGTGGATGACATCACTTCCTCCTCCAGGTGTGAACCCCAGCTCTCTGATGAACCTCTTCACCTACGAGAAAGGTTTCTGCTTCGTGTCGTATCTGTCGCTACTTAGTGGAGACGTGAGGCGCTTCGACTGTTTCCTCAGGGTGAGAACAGACACACACACAGAACCTGTGAATCATGATTGAAATGTGCGGCTTATGATGTGGGTCAGGTCAAAGGTCAGTGTTGACCCTGGGGGCGGGGTCAGGTCAGAGACAGTGTTGATCCTGGGGGCGGGGTCTGTTGTGTTGTCAGGACTACATCTCACAGTTCAAGTTTAAGAGCGTGGTGGCTCGTGACCTCATCGACCTCTTCCTGGTGTGTTTCCCTGAGCTGCAGGACTCCGCCCACAGAGAAGGTGACACACACACACACACACACACACACACACACAAACAGAGACACAACTTGTTGCATCATGTCTGACATGGAGTTGAGGATGTGTGGTCACTGACCCCGCCCCCTCCTTCATGGTCCTGGTCCTGGTCTTCAGGTCTGGAGTTCGAGCGCTGGCTGAGCGGCTGTGGACCCCCCCTGTATGAACCAGACCTGTCAGCAGGAGGTGCTCTGATCCAACCGGTCCATGACCTGTGTGACCTCTGGAGCAGCGATGCCCCCAACCTGCAGACCCTGACGACCTTTGACCTCTCAGCCTGGAGCACCTTTCAAATCGTTCTGTTCCTGGACCGGATGCTGGACCACGCCCCCCTGTCACATGGTAACACTGTCTGTCTGTCTGTCTGTCTGTCTGTCTGTCTGTCTGTATGTCCATCAGACGTCATGGTGAACATGTCTGTCTCTTTCCCTGTCTGTCTGTTTGTCAGACTTCATGGTGAACCTGTCTGTCACTCTCCCTGTCTGTCTGTTCGTCAGACATCATGGTAAACCCGTCTGTCTGTCTCCCTGTCTGTCTCCCTGTCTGTCTCCCTGTCTGTCTGTTCGTCAGACGTCATGGTAAACCTGTCTTTCTCTCTCCCAGTCTGTCTGTCTGTCTGTCTCCCTGTCTGTCTGTCTGTCCATCAGACGCCATGGTGAACTTGTCTGTCTCTCTCCCTGTCTGTCTATTTGTCAGACGTCATGGTGAACCTGTCTGTCTGTCTGTCCATCAGACGTCATGGTGAACCTGTCTGTCCCTCTCCCTGTCTGTATGTCTGTCTGTCTGTCTATCAGACGTCATGGTGAACCTGTCTGTCTGTCTGTCCATCAGACGTCATGGTGAACCTGTCTGTCTGTCTGTCTGTCTGTCTGTCTGTCCATCAGACGTCATGGTGAACCTGTCTGTTTGTCTGTCTGTCTGTCTGTCTGTTCGTCTGTCTGTCTGTCCGTCCGTCCGTCCATCAGACGTCATGGTGAACCTGTCTGTCTGTCTGTCTGTCTGTCTGTCTGTCCGTCGTCCGTCCATCAGACGTCATGGTGAACCTGTCTGTCTCCCTGTCTGTCTGTTAGTCAGACGTCATGGTGAACCTCCCTGTCTGTCTGTCTGTCTGTCTGTCTGTCTGTCTGTCTGTCTGTCTGTCTGTCTGTCCGTCCATCAGACGTCATGGGGAACCTGTCCGTCTCTTTCCCTGTCTGTCTGTTCGTCCGGAGGTCATGGTGAACCTGTCTGCCTCTCTCCCTGTCTGTATGTCTCCCTGTCTGTCTGTCTGTCTGTCCATCAGACGTCATGGTGAACCTGTCTGTCTGTCCATCAGAGGTCATGGTGAACCTGTCTGTCTCTCTGCCTGTCTGTCTGTTAGACGTCATGGTGAACCTGTCTGTCTGTTACTCGGGTCTGTTTGACGTGTTGAACTCTGAGGTTCAGATCCGTTGGCTCCAGTTGGTCGTGAGGAACTCGTTCCACCAGGAGGTTCCTCGAGTCCGAGCTTTCCTCCTCAAACACGTGAGCACCACCGCTAATACTTAAGTTCTACTGTAATAATAATATAGTTCTACTGTAGTTCTGCTGTAATAATACTGTAGTACTACTGTAATAATACTGCAGTTATACTGTAGTACTAATGTAATGATACTGTAGTCTATTGTAGTATTACTGTAGTTCCAATGTAGTATTACTGTTGTTCTGCTGTAATAATACTTAAGTTGTACTTTAATAATACTGTAGTACTACTGTAGTATACTTTACTACTACAGTAGTTTTAATTTAGTAGTACTGTCGTACCGACACCTGTCAGTCATGTTGAGTGTTTCCTGTCCTCAGACGTCCAGGATGTACACCGTGCCGCTGTACGAGGACCTGGTTGCCGGGGTGATGAAGTGTGTTGCCGTGGAGATCTTCTCCCAGACTCAGCGTCGCCTTCATCCCAACCTGAGACGGACGTTACAGCAGATCCTGTTCCACACCAGCTCTGCCCCGACCAATCAGAATGGCCCGCCTCTCTCCATCACCCCCCCCTCCACACCTCCGCCGCAGCAGCCTGCTGCCACGGCTACCGCCTCTGCTGCTGCAGCTGCCGCGACGACCGCCGCCATCGCCTTGAGGGACGTCAACGTGTCGGCGTGATCCAGGCTGTGATTGGCCTGTCGGTAACAGAACGTTGTCATCGTCCGAAAGATGATGTCAGCTGTTGCTATGGAAACTGCTGAGGGCTACATACACTGAAAGTTTAAACACTGTGACATCACAGCAGGAAGTACACACCCTTGTGTGCGCCGCTGCTCTTAGTTACTGTTGCTATGTAGGAAAATCCACTGCAGGCTGGTAACCGTGACAACCGCCTCACTCATCGACAGGTGCACTTTGACCTCTGACCTCTGACCGAGTCACAAAGGGTGACGGATTTTCACATGAATCTGTCAACTACGACTCCCAGGATGCATTTCACCCACGAGCGTGGTGTCACAGCGTCACTCGTCCACTTCCTTTGTGGAAATTATGCAGAAATAAAAACCAGCAGACGTCACCTGAGCAGCCTTGATGCCGCGTTCACTGCAGCTAGGAACTGAGAGGCTTCCGAGACCAGAATCAAAACGTCCCACTGGTCCCAGCTGTCCCTGAACGCCTCCTCACACATTTATATTGAACTGTGATCAAAATAAAAACACTTTAAGTTTTTAACATGATGCACTTCATTAGAACCTTATTAAAACTGTATGTAAAGTCTGCAGTTAATAAAATCATTTTAATATTTTTCTTATAAAATGTTGTCGATGATGTTATTGATGCATTTCTTAGAATAACAGTCAATGTCAAAAGAGTTTCTTATTTTATTCTGAAAATCTTTTCTCGTTTCTAGTTTGATTACGCTTGTGACCAATCAGCTGCGTCATGATGTTCAAAATATATATATATATATATATATATATATGCTATATATAAATATAATATATAAAAACACTGCTTTTATTTTCAGTTAAAACTGGAAGAGTAAAGTCAAATGCTAATCCACATGACGTCAGCAGTTTCCGGAAAACACCGCAAGTCTCGTGTGTCTGCCTTCAAAATAAAAGTGGTCAAATGACGTAGCCACGATCCTCCAACGTCACAGGTTTCGGATCCTGTGTCGCGTCTTCAGGTGCATCACGCTGCGTCACGCTATGTCACGGTGAGTGTGGAACCTCTGCGGAAGCTGCACGTGTCCTCTTCCTCTGAAGGGCACGCCGGAAATGTGGTCCCTTATTGTGTTGGACTTGACGGCGTGACATCCGGTAGAGACGGAGCAACACGGACATCTGGACTTGGTCGGTCCACAGACAGTCGGCCCCCCTCCTTCCCCGGGCCGGACCGGGTCTGATAGGGGACAGCATGGCGGAGGGGACCCGGGTCATCTACCACCTGGAGGACCAGGAGACCCCGTACCTGATCCGGATCAACGTGCCCGCGCAGCGCGTCACCCTGGCGGACTTCAAACAGGTCCTGAACAAACCGAACGTGAAATTCTTCTTCAAGTCCGAGGACGACGACTTCGGGTGAGTGACGTCATGTGCGTCACGTGAGCGACAGGATCGATAATCAGCTCTATATGAATATTTATATTATTAGTTATTGATAGATGTGGTCCGAGTGATCGGAGGTCAGTGAGTTAACACCTGAAGTGAGAGCTGAAGGTGTGTGTGTGTGTGTGTGTGTGTGTGTGTGTGTGTGTTTGTTTGTGTGTGTCTGTGTGTGTGTTTGTTTGTGTGTGTCTGTGTGTGTGTTGATATAACACATAATGTCCATTAGGGGAGTTATATTGATGATGATGATGTGTGTTAACAGGGTGGTGAAAGAGGAGATCAATGATGATGACGTCAGGCTGCCCTGTGTGAACGGACGAGTCGTGTGCTGGGTGAGACACACACACACTCACACACTCTCACACACACTAACGTTGACTCCTTAACCAGCCTGTCTCTCTCTCCTCAGGTCGTGTCCTCCGACGCCTGTCAGTCAGATGTCCAGTCGGTGACCACGCCCCCCGACCTGGCCCCGCCCCCCACAGAGAGGCCAGGTGGAATTGGAGACTCCAGACCTCCGTCGTTCCAGTGAGTCACAGCGTCACTGACATAACGTCATCTCATCATCCTCATCTTTTAATAATCAGAATCATATGAAAACATATTTATGTATAAATATATATATATATATATAAACTTTGTGTGTGTTCTCTCAGCGCTGCAGCCTGCGGAGGCCACGCCCCCTCTCGGGCGTCAGAAAGGAGAGAGAGAGACGCCAGCCACCGAGGTGAGACATGAGGCCTGATGATGTCACTGCTTCGTCATACCTCATTTCATCTGCACACATCACGTCACATCACGTCACATCACGTCACGTGATGTTATATCACATCACGTCACGTCACGCCACCTCACGTCAGGTCACATCACGTCGGGTCACGTCACGTCACCTCACGTCACGTCACCTCACGTCACGCCACCTCACGTCGGGTCACATCACGTCATGTCACGCCACCTCACGTCAGGTCACATCACGTCACGTCACGTCACTTCACGTTATATCACGTCACATCACTTTACGTCACGTTACATCACGTTACCTCACATCACCTTACCTCACCTTATGTCACCTTACGTCACGTTATGTCACATTCATTTAGCAGACGTTTGTCCATAAATTCACTCAGCCATGAAAATATTAATCCAAACAGATCAAGAACATTTATCAGGAACTCATTTCACAATGATTTTTTTTTTTTATGTATTTATTTATTTTAAATAGATTCAGTGAGTAAGTTCTCAGTCTGCTGTCTGATTGGCTGCAGGTGAACATCTGAATGGCCACGCCCAGCCACCAGCTGATCAGAATGGGGCGGGGCCAACAGGTGGAGGTGACAGCTCGTCGACTCGACAGAGCAGCGAGTTGGAGACGACCAGTTTCTGCTCATCTGAGGAAGACTCAGGAGGAAGGTCAGACACAATGATGACACAATATTCTAATGTTTGTGCTAAGCTAGGCTTACATTCTCCCCCTGGTTCCAATGCTTGTGCTAAGCTAGGCTAACAACGACGTTGGTTTATAAGATGTTGAACAGAAACCCTGGGTCATGTTGCTCAGTGACATCAGCAGCAGCTCTCTCCTGTGATTGGTTCCCCTGCCCTCGGGTCGTCTTCTTCTTCTTCTGCTCCAGTAAACCTGTTCACACGCTGCTCTCCTCTGATTGGCTGCTGCAGCTCATGTGACTTCATGTGGCTTCACCCTGTATTGTCCCGCAGATAAAAGAGTCCCCACGGAACGGAGAGCAGAACTAATGTGAATCATTTGTTCCTGTGTCAGTGAGAGACCCTGATGTGCTGGATTCATCTTCATCTTCTTCATTTCACTCACTGTTTTTGACTTGATGTTTTGACAGGTTGGTTTTCAGCTCTTATGCTTTGGTTTTATATTTTTATTTCATCAGCAGATTGTTTTTTATCATATAAATATATTTGTTTGATTTATCACATTTACATTTATTATTTTCACAGAATCTGAATTTTTGTTTTTATCTTTCGGGGAAAATTTATTGTTCTACTTCTACATTTTTTAAACTGTCAAATATTTTATGATTTTGTCAAATATATTGTTTGTTTTATTTAGTTTATGAAGATAATCATTCTCAGTCTGTTTCCTAGTATATATTATATTTAAGTTTGTTTTGTTTCCTGCCCCTGGTATTAAAGGTTGTTTTACTGATTTTAGTCTTATTTTATTTTTCATTTTTTCTTAAACAACATTTTGTGTAATTCTGTGTATTTTCCTGATATTTATCAATATGTCGATTTTACTATCAGTTCATGTAAGGTTCATTGAGCTTATTGCTTAGTAACCACCTCACTTGTTTCCTCGTGTCATGTCACACCAGGTTCAGCCAGTCGACGGAGCCGAGCATCTCCTCGCCACGACTCGTCAGGCGCCAACGCCGCCGCCACCGGAAACCCAAGAGCCAGCAGATGGAGAGGGTAAACAAACACACACACACACACAGTGTGAGACGAAGTGAAGAACCAACAGCTTCTGTCCTCAACATTTATGCGTCTAGATTGATTGTCACTGATCTGTCTCTCTGTCTGTCTGTCTGTCTCTCTTTGTTTGTCTGTCTGTCTGTCTCTCTTTGTCTGTCTGTCTGTCTGTCTGTCTTTGTCTGTCTGTCCGTCTGTCTGTCTCCATGCCCATCTGTCTGTCTGTCTGTCTGTCTGTCTCTCTTTGTCTGTCTGTCTGCCCATCTGTCTGTCTGTCTCCATGCCCATCTATCTGTCTGTCTGTCTGTCTCTCTTTGTCTGTCTGTCTGTCTCTATGCCCATTTGTCTGTCTCTCTTTGTCTGTCTGTCTGTCTGTCTCCATGCCCATATGTCTGTCTGTCTGTCTGTCTGTCTGTCTGTCTGTCTCTCTCTGTCTGCCCGTCTGTCTGTCTGTCTGTCTCTCGTTGTCTGTCTGTCTATCTCTCTGTCTGTCTGTCTCCCTCTCCGTCTGTCTCTCTGTCTGTCTCTCTGTCTATCTGTCTCTCTCTCTCCCTGCCTGTCTGTCAGTCTGTGTCCCTCAGCAGTGTCACTGACTCCACCATGTCTCTCAACATCGTCTCTGTCTCTCTGAACATGGGTGAGTAGAAGCTGCAGATCTGTGTTCAATCATCAGAACTTTATTGTCCCACAGGAGGA
This sequence comes from Scophthalmus maximus, assembly GCF_022379125.1. Taxonomy (NCBI): domain Eukaryota; kingdom Metazoa; phylum Chordata; class Actinopteri; order Pleuronectiformes; family Scophthalmidae; genus Scophthalmus; species Scophthalmus maximus. Next base: position 25,177,005 of record NC_061525.1, read on the forward strand.
AAAAGAAAAACAGGAAAACGGAAACAGATGATTGAGGAACTTCCTGTCCGTCTCTCAGAGAGGTATAACTTCCTGTCTGTCCGTCTCTCAGAGAGGTATAACTTCCTGTCCGTCCGTCTCTCAGAGAGGTATAACTTCCTGTCCGTCCGTCTCTCAGAGAGGTATAACTTCCTGTCTGTCCGTCTCTCAGAGAGGTATAACTTCCTGTCCGTCCGTCTCTCAGAGAGGTATAACTTCCTGTCCGTCCGTCTCTCAGAGAGGTATAACTTCCTGTCCGTCCGTCTCTCAGAGAGGTATAACTTCCTGTCCGTCCGTCTCTCAGAGAGGTATAACTTCCTGTCCGTCCTTCTCTCAGAGAGGTATAACTTCCTGTCCGTCCGTCTCTCAGAGAGGTATAACTTCCTGTCCGTCCGTCTCTCAGAGAGGTATAACTTCCTGTCCGTCCGTCTCTCAGAGAGGTATAACTTCCTGTCCGTCCGTCTCTCAGAGAGGTATAACTTCCTGTCCGTCTATCTCTCAGAGAGGTATAACTTCCTGGGGATCAGTATCGTTGGTCAGAGTAACGACAGAGGAGATGGAGGAATTTATATCGGCTCCATCATGAAGGGAGGAGCAGTGGCAGCAGACGGACGCATCGAGCCTGGAGACATGTTACTGCAGGTACTGCTACTACTGCAGTACTACTGTAAATGTACTGATACTACTGCAGTACTTAATACTAACATTTCCTGTCTCAGGTGAACGACGTCAACTTTGAAAACATGAGTAATGACGACGCTGTACGAGTCCTGAGAGACGTCGTCCACAAACCAGGGTTAGACACAAGTCCTACTGCTACTGCTAATACTACTGCTAATACTACTATACTGCTACTGCTAATACTACTGCTAATACTACTATACTGCTACTGCTAATACTACTGCTAATACTTCTATACTGCTACTGTTAATACTACTGCTAATACTACTATACTGCTACTGCTAATACTACTGCTTATACTACTATACTGCTACTGCTAATACTACTGCTAATACTACTATACTGCAACTGCTAATACTACTGCTAATACTCCTATACTGCTACTGCTAATACTACTATACTGCTACTGCTAATACTACTGCTAATACTTCTATACTGCTACTGCTAATACTACTATACTGCTACTGCTAATACTACTGCTAATACTTCTATACTGCTACTGCTAATACTACTGCTAATACTTCTATACTGCTACTGTTAATACTACTGCTAATACTACTATACTGCTACTGCTAATACTACTGCTAATACTACTATACTGCAACTGCTAATACTACTGCTAATACTACTATACTGCTACTGTTAATACTACTGCTAATACTACTATACTGCAACTGCTAATACTACTGCTAATACTACTATACTGCTACTGCTAATACTACTGCTAATACTACTATACTGCAACTGATAATACTACTGCTAATACTACTATACTGCTACTGCTAATACTACTGCTAATACTACTATACTGGAACTGATAATACTACTGCTAATACTACTATACTGCTACTGATAATACGACTGCTAATACTGCTACTGCTAATACTACTGCTACTGTCTGCCTGAAGTGACGTGACGTTGACCGTGGCGAAGTGTTGGGATCCGAACCCTCGGAGTTGCTTTACGTTGACGAGAAGTGAGTGACACACACACACACACACACACACACACACACACACACACACACACTCACTAACGAGCGTCACTCTTCTCTCTCTCCCCGTGTGACCTTTAACCCCTGAAGGTGAACCGGTGCGTCCCATCGACCCCGCCGCCTGGGTGTCTCACACCGCCGCCATGACAGGCAGCCTCCTCCCACACTACGGTCAGACTCCCATCAGCCACTGCAGCGTCTGTCCACCATCCTTCACCTGTCCATCATCAGCAACACTCGTCTGCTGCTGTCTCACTAGGTGTCCAAGAGTACCGCCCCCTCACCATCCACAGTGACATATCAGCTATTGTCCGGGCGATGGCCAATCCCGAGTCAGGCCTGGAGGTTCGGGACAGGATGTGGTTAAAGATCACGATCCCCAACGCCTTCATCGGTGAGGATACAGGAAGTGAGGTCATCATTCAGAAACGCTGCCGTTTGTAGTCAATGTTGTGTTTGTCCAACACATAATTAACCAGCAGCAGAAGGTTTTATATTTAATCTCTCAACACAAAGAACAGAAAATTAATTATAGAGAAAAATCACAAACAGAAGGTTTTTAATTTCAGTTCACATCATGAAGCCAAATCCTCCTGATCGCCCCCTGGTGTCTGGCTGCAGTACAGGTCATAAGCCCCACCCCCTCCATGTCATGTGAGGTAGTTTGTTCACATGTTCATGTTTCTGATCAATTTGTTTCTCATTAATTATTTGATGAGACATCATGATTGACATCTGACACTGACACGTGATTGACAGCCGACACTGACTCGTGATTGACAGCCGACACTGACTCGTATGGGCGGGGCCTCGACACCACAGCACGATCTTCACTTGAGTTTTCCGTCGTTCAGGTTCGGACGTGGTCGACTGGCTCCACCGCAGCGTTGACGGTTTCTCCGACCGCCGCGATGCCCGAAAGTTTGCAGGGAACCTTCTGAGGGACGGACACATCCGCCACACGGTCAACAAGGTCACGTTCTCCGAGCAGTGCTACTACGTGTTCGCAGACGTGTGTGGAGGTGAGGCACAAGGCTGCAGTTCCTCTACTGACCACCAGTGGGGGCGCTGCAGCCAGATGTTTCCCTCTTTATTAAATGTACCTCCAGGTTCCCAGGATCAGAACCTGGATCAGGACTAGGACCAGGACGAGGATCACACACTTGTGATGTGTCTCCCCCTTTCTGTCAGGTGTGGGAGTGATGTCGCTGCTCGATCATGAGGGAGGAGGATCAGACTCTGAGCCCCAGTGGCCCCCATCCTTCCCCTACCAGTACCCTGTCCCCGTCCCCGTCCCCGTCCCCGTCCCCCTCCGGCAGCTGCCGCCCCGGGCAGGAGGAGGAGGAGGAGGAGGAAGAGGAAGTCAGCACAGTGAAGGTGACAGAAGTGTTTCCTGTTTGTTTTACAGATCATGTGACCCATCATGTCCACATATTCCATCAGAATCTATAAATCCAGGATGCGATCAGCTGGGGGGGGATTCATTCCTTCATTAAGTCTGAGCTCTGTCCTGCCCTCTGGTGGACACCAGCACTCACACTTGGTTCAATGTTACGTCACGTGACAGAAAAGAAAGTTGACCTCCGACCTCAGACGATTCAGACAGATGTCTAACAGATGTTTGCTGAACAGACTCAGGATGTTCATCTCATACTTCCTGTTCATTCACCCAACAGGAAGTCGCAGCAGCGAATCAAACTGTAGCGATGGTCCAAAGGTGGAAGGAGGAGGAGCCGGCCAATCAGAGACTACCAAACACCTTGCGACGGAGTCGCCCGCTTGCGACAACACCCGGCAACCCCCGACTTCCATCACTGGTCTCCATAGTAACATAGACTTAAAGGACTCGCCGCCGTCTGAGGACACTGAGACCGCCGGCTCCAGACAGTCCTTCCGCCTGGCCCTGGGAAACCCCAGTGATTTCTTTGTGGATGTCATGTGACCCCCCCAAGGTGGTGATGATGTCCTGTCAGGTGATGTCAGAGGGGGAGGAGCGTTTATAGATGAGATCATCAGATGTAGATTTATTTATGTTGTGACAATCAATAACTCTAATGATGATGATGATGATGATGATGGGGGGGTGGGTTGCGTCTGGAACAGACTGAACCGTGTCTGACATCATCACACTGAGTCGGTTGTTCACTGATTGATCACGTTTCATCAAGACATTATCAATAAATACAGAAATGACATCAACATGGTTCTGTCTAACTCTGCAGGTGAATTATAATTAAATTATTATTTATTATTTGTTTTTATTATTTTAAAGGAGGAAAAACTATTTAAAAAATCTCTAACAAGGTTTTTGTGTTGAATGTACTCTATTCTGATCTTCAAAGGAAAACTAAGTGACTGTATATAAAGACGATCACTGACTATATAAAGACGATCACTGACTGTTTATAAAGGCGATCAGTGACTGTATATAAAGACGATCAGTGACTGTATATAAAGACGATCACTGACTGTATATAAAGACGATCACTGACTGTATATAAAGACGATCAGTGACTGTATATAAAGATGATCACTGACTGTATATAAAGACGATCACTGACTGTATATAAAGACGATCAGTGACTGTATATAAAGATGATCACTGACTGTATATAAAGACGATCAGTGACTATATAAAGACGATCACTGACTGTATATAAAGACGATCACCGACTGTATATAAAGACGATCACTGACTATAAAGACGATCACTGACTGTATGTAAAGACGATCACCGACTGTATATAAAGACGATCACTGACTAAATAAAGACGATTACTGACTATATAAAGACGAGCACCGACTGTATATAAAGACGATCACTGACTATATAAAGACGATCACTGACTATATAAAGACGATCACCGACTATATATAAAGACGATCACTGACTGTATATAAAGACGATCACTGACTGTATAAAGACGATCACTGACTATATAAAGACGATCACTGACTATATAAAGACGATCACCGACTGTATATAAAGACGATCACTGACTATATAAAGACGATCACCGACTGTATATAAAGACGATCACTGACTATATAAAGACGATCACCGACTGTATATAAAGACAATCACTGACTGTATATAAAAACGATCACCGACTGTATATAAAAACGATCACCGACTGTAAATAAAGACGATCACTGACTGTATATAAAGACGATCGCTGACTATATAACGACGATCACCGACTGTATATTTTTAAATTTCCAATAAAATATCATTTTTTAAACGACAAATATTAATTTAAGGTTGCAACATCTATCAAGATGTATTTTATAATCATATATCGATCAAAGTGATTATATATGATAAATGTTCCTCGTTCTGTGGTTCCGACTGACGCCTGCTCACCGACACCAGCGGAGGGAGGGACGCGTCCCAGTCCAAACTGCTGCCGCCTCGGCCTCAGTGAGCAGCCAGAGCAGAGAGCCGCGGTGAAAGCACCGACCAGCGCGGAGCCGCAGCGCAGCTCGGCGGAGGGCGGAGGTGGTTGTGGATGGGACGCGGCCGGGCTGCGTCAGCTGACTCCGCTCCGCCGCCGACATCTTACCTCGGACCGGAGGAGACGGAGCGAGGGTCCGGGCCTCACGGTCAGATGTGGGGGTGGAGAGACGGAGGGGCCCCGCCGGGCCCCGCCGGGCCCCGGGGCCTCTGACCGGCAGCTCCGCCGCCGGGCCGCCGGTCTGTCTCACCGCTGTGGTGACGTCAGCAGGTGCTGCTGCTCTGATGGTTCAAGTATTTATTGATGATCGATTCCTGATCGATCTGTTCAGCTCGTGATGTGACGTCAGACACAAACAGCAGCTGTGATCGATTATTTCGCAGTTTGTTTTCTTCATCGCGTGACGTGACCGGGCGGTGACTGTGACTGTGACCGGGCGGTGACTCGGGACGTCGCGACATGAAAGTTGAAATATGTCGGTAACACGTGCTACACGGTCCTTGTTCTTTATGCCGAAAATAGCGTAAGAGTCCTGGTCACCGATGGCTCTGACGTCCGAACCGGTTCCACGTGTTTCTGAATCGGATCAAAGGAATCTGAATAAAATTAGATATTTTTCAATGGAGTTCTGAACGTGTCCTTCTTTCCGTGGACACTTGGTTAGCACGTGAGCTCAGCAGCGGCTAAGCTAACGTGCTAACTAGCATCTGGTCCGCCAACATGTTGAATATGAAACATGATTCATTTGAACAATAATGTTTCTGTTGCTTCACCTCATCAGGTTCAGTTGGATCAGATTTTTTGATGCTGAAATCGATATGATTGATTTTTTGATGCTGAAATCGATATGATGGATGACGACAAAGGGAAACAGGAAGTGACCTTCACATCGTTCTGCTGCTCTGTGGTTTTTTTAGGTTTTGATTTTTGTAAAAGTTGGATGAGAAAATCAAAGCCTAAAGAAAATACAGCTCAGACGGAAAAGGACTGCTCGGAGGGACGAGGCCCCTCAAACTGTCTGTACCTGTCTGTACCGGTCTGTACATGTCTGTACGTACCTGTCTGTACATGTCTGTATGTACCTGTCTGTACCTGTCTGTACATGTCTGTACGTACATGTCTGTACGTACCTGTCTGTCTGTCTGTACCTGTCTGTACATGTCTGTCTGTACCTGTCTGTACATGTCTGTACGTGTCTATCTGTATGTCCGCACCTCTCTGTCTGTACCTGTCTGTACATGTCTGTCTGTACCTATCTGTCTGTCTGTACCTGTCTGTATATGTATGTACCTGTCTGTCTGTACATGTCCGCACCTCTCTGTCTGTACATGTCTGTCTGTATCTGTCTGTATCTGTCTGTACATGTCTGTACATGTCTCTCCGCACCTGTCTGTCTCTGTCTGTCTGTACCTGTCTGTCTCTGTCTGTCTGTACCTGATGTTAATCTGAATCTTCAGTAAATTAATAAACGTCTGATTTTCTCTGAAGTGATGAAAAGTTTTTATTTTGTTTATTAAACGTTTGTTGTTTCAACAGAAATCGTGTTGATTTATTCTGTTGGTTTCATTTCTCATGCGAAGACACAATGTCACTTCCTGTCTGACGTGAGAAGAAACACTGACACCTGCTGGTCGGTTCAGTTACAACGTGAAGATTATGATCCTGTGATATTTACAGTCTGAACATAAATTTTAGTTAAATTTTCTTTTTGCTTTACTTTACCTATTATATTATTGTATTGTATTATTCTTCAGAACCTCCTTGCTGTGAGGCGTCAGCGCTAACCACTACACCACCGTGCAGCCCACTCTGCTTCATGTCTCTGATATTAATGAATCAACATCTGACATCAGTCGCTGGCTGACGATCGTGGCATGTTGATTTTATAAAACAGTTACAAGTTATAGACTCACTACGATTAGATATTTTTATTTTATTATTTGTCATTATACGAAGAAGTCGTCCGTCTGGCTGTGTGCACAGTGCCCAGTGGTTGCTATGCAACACTGTGGCGTTCCTCAGAAAGAGGCTTCGAAACGGAGCTAGGAACGAATCAGATAGCTTGATTTGAGCAAATATATATTATTATATCTATTATATTTATTGATTATTCAGTATTGATTATTCAGCTGATCAACTCAGCAGCTTTTATTTCTGCATCGGGTTTCCATGACGACCAGCAGCCTGTAAAAACACATTGGTTGAAACTCAGATGTGGGAACCTGCCACAGAGTCTGTGTGTGTCTGTGTGTGTCCAGTGTGTGTGTGTTCAGTGTGTGTATGTGTGTGTGTGTGTGTGTGTTATTGTCTGTCCAGTGTGTGTGCGTGCGTGCGTGTGTGTGTGTGTGTGTGTGTGTGTCCAGTGTGTGTGCGTGTGTGTATGTGTCCAGTGTGTGCGTGTTCAGTGTGTCCAGTGTGTGCGTGTTCAGTGTGTTCAGTGTGTGTGTGTGTCTGTGTGTGTGTGTGAGATGAATGGATGGAGTGTAATTAAATCCTCGTCCTTCAGTCTGACACTTCGTCTCCTCCTCCGTCTCTCTGAGTCTGATGCTCCAGACTCTGAGTGGGTGGGACGTCTGCCAAGAGGGACCAGGACCCAGGAGGTCCCCCTGACCCCGGACCCCCCAGGAGCACAGAAGCATGATGGGATCCTCCTGCAGAGAAACCGAGCTGAGGAACAACAGGTCGACGTCTGAGAAGTGACACCTGTGTTCTGTGTCCTGACCAGCAGGGGGCGACTCTGACAACATGACGTCAGTCAACAGTGTTGTACAGTTTGATCCAGTAACAGTCACACGGACCAGTGTTTACCACCAACGGCAACTGTCTCCTATAGTCACAAATATCTCTCTCTCTCGTCGTCGTCTCTGTCTTCGTCCTCATGCTGCTGACACTGAGACATCAGGGAACAAAGTGGAGAGTTCCGGTCTCATGTCGGGTCGGTCCACACTGATCCGGTTCACAGTTGTAGGTGGTTGGAAACGACATCACCAGTTTCCGAGCAGAGTCCGTCAGCTCAGGACAGACGTCTCTCTGACGTCCACCAGACAGTCGACTGTCCAAATGGACGTCGGATCCAAGTCTGCGTCTATTTCTGGGAAATATCTTCCTGATCCCGAATGAAGGTCTCACAGATGTGATATTGTATATCAATATTCATATAGTCACTGAGGTATCTTCGTTTCACGTTCAACCGTCGTCGTGCTGAACCACTGGTCTGTCGCGTCAGATGTTTCGTTTGATTTGATGTGATTTGATTTGATTTGATTTGATTTGATTTGATTTGATTTGATTTGATTTGATTTGATTTGATTTGACTCGTCTGAAGCCGCCGATCATCTTGTCAGTTGACTGTAAACGTCACGCTGATCATTTGGGACGTAGATTAAAGGCGGATGTTTGAATGGACATTTTTACAGTTGAATTCATCGTGGACACTGAGGCTCTGGAGCCGCCGCTCGCAGAGAATTTGAGAAACACACTCAAAGTTTTAAATTTAAAAAATGGTATGACCACCAGGGGTCGCTCTGCAGACCGGACCCGAACCACTACAGTGATGATGATGAAAATCTTAATCAGTGACCAGGAACTGTGGCTCCTTCGTGGGTCAGAACACAGGTCCAGTTGAGTCTGATCCAGTCCTGATGAGTCCGACCTGACACAGAACCCTGGAGGGGCAGGTTTCAGGTGATGGATCATCTGGACCACCTGGATCTCCTGCACCACCTGGATCTCCTGGACCACCTGGACCACCTGGACCACCTGGACCACCTGGATCTCCTGGACCACCTGGATCTCCTGGATCTCCTGGACCTCCTGGACCACCTAGATCTACTGGACCACCTGGACCACCTGGACAACCTGGATCTCCTGGACCACCTGGATCTCCTGAACCACCTGGGCCACCTGGACCACCTGGATCTCCTGGACCACCTGGATCTCCTGGATCTCCTGGAACACCTGGATCTCATGGACCACCCGGATCTCCTGGACCACCTGGACCACCTTGACCACCTGGATCTCCTGGACCACCTAGATCTCCTGGACCACCTGGACCACCTGGATCTCCTGGACCACCTGGATCTCCTGGACCACCTGGATCTCGTGGACCACCCGGATCTCCTGGACCACCTTGACCACCTGGATCTCCTGGACCACCTAGATCTCCTGGACCACCTGGACCACCTGGATCTCCTGGACCACCTGGATCTCCTGAACCACCTGGGCCACCTGGACCCCCTGGATCTCCTCGACCACCTAGATCCGGACTTAGGTGAATGGACTGAGTCCCTCCCAGTCTTCTCATTCATAAGATTTGTTTTGATGTTCCAGTTTGTGTCTTTTCGCTGAATGTGTCCAGGTTTATCTGAAGCTCTGGTTCCTGTTGGTTTCTGGTGTAATGTCACAGGAAGCTGACGGGCCACAGTCTGTTTGGACAGATGTTCTGAGATAAACACTCCACATCTGGACTGCTGCTGGTGCGGGGTGGCCCTACCTGTGGCCCCTCACCCCGAGGGCCCCCGGGGGCCTGCAGAGGCCATGAGAGGGACCTGGTGGAGACCTGGTTCTGTTGTGAGAGGACACAGAACCAGACCCGAGTCCCTCTGCAGCAGAGGGGTTAAACTCTCCACCACTCAAACACCTGACCCCGCCCCTCCGGACCAGCCCCGCCCCTGCAGCGAGCGCACTGTCCGGGAAGTTCCCTCAGTTAGTTCCAGAGCCGAGCAGGACGAACCGGGTCTGGACTCGGACGAGCAGACCCCGGGACGATTCAAATCTTGTTTTTTTCTTTTGTCTCGCGGCGGTTTGACGTGTCTCAGACGGTCCGGAGGGAACCGGGTTCTGTCCGGGACCGACTGATGAACCGGCGGGTCGGGTTCTGTTCTCATCATGGAGCCGCTTCAGCTGCTGATGACGATGATGGTGATGATGAGGGTGAGCCCAGCTGAGACCTGTGAATAAACTCATCGGTTCTTTAATGAAGTTCAGATCTCAGCACCGAGAACTGGGCCTGGTCCTGGTCCTGGTCCTGGTCTCTGATCCAGAATCCTGGTCCTGGTCCAGGTCCAGTGAGAACAAGAGAAGAAAAAACAGTAGAATAAGAAAAAAGTAACAAAACAGAAAAGAAAAAGTGAAGCTTTTATTTCTTCAAATGTATTAACTGTTTTCATTTAACAACAGATCAAATCAATCTGATCTATCTGATCGATCACAGAAAAATTGTTGCAGCTCGACATGTACAACAAATACACCTCAACATAACACTACACACAGTACACACAGTACAGTTTCACAGTACAGACAGTAAACTCAGTACAGTATAGTACACACAGTACGGACAGTACCGACTCTAGTCTTATTGGAGCTACAGCTCAGTGAAGAGTCACAGACATCTTAGGTCAAAGGTCAGTGAGGGCATGAGGACGTGAGGACGTTCACATGTGGGACAGATGTGTGTGTGTGTGGGGGGGGGGGGAGGTGTTGGACTGCTGCCACGTTGTCTCTCCACAGGTCCAGGTCCAGGTCCAGATCAGGGATCCAGATCCAGGTCCAGGTCCAGATCCAGATCCAGATCCAGATCCAGGTCCAGGTCCAGGTCCAGGTCCAGGTCAGGGATCCAGATCCAGGTCCAGGTCCTGACGAGGTGTCAGGGCAGTGTGGTCACAGCAGCACCTGGTGGACATAAGAGGAACTGCAGCAGATTGGTTCATAATGACATCATGTGTTGTGTGTCTCCAGATGTGCAGAGAGACGTTCGCTGAGCGTCCGAGAAACAAACGCTACGCCGTCAACCCTCTGGGACACAAGTGGACTCACCACAACCTCACGTACAGGTGTGTGTGTGTGTGTGTGTGTGTGTGAGGTAACGCAGGGTGACAGGGTTCAGTTGTTTGCTCTTCTCTACAGAAAATATAACGTCTAACAGACCTCGTCACGTCAATGTGTTTATGAAAACTCCCTCTGTCAGTCATCGTGTCAATCTTATCTTATCTTAACTTAACTTAACTTATCTGATCTGATCTGATCTTATCTCATCTTATCTTATCATAACTTAGCCTAACTTATCTCATCTTATCTTATCTTAACTTATCATAACTTAACATAACTTATCTTAACTTACCTCAGGATCGTCACATTTCCCAACACTCTGAACGTGGACGACACGAAGAAGGCCCTCAGCATCGCTTTCACCAAGTGGAGTGACGTGTCTCCGCTGACCTTCACCGAGGTCACCGAGGGCAACGCCACCGCTGACATCACCATCGGTACGAGCAGCAGAGGAGGCGTGTCTGTGGTGGTGTCAGTTGTCATGTCTGTGGTGGTGTCTGTTTTCTTGTCTGTAGGTGTGTCTGTGGTCGTGCTTGTGGTGGTGTCTGTGGTGGTGTCAGTTGCCATGTCTGTGGTGTGTCTGTAGCCGTGTCTGTGGTGGTGTCAGTTGTCATGTCTGTGGTGGTGACTGTAGCCCTGTCTGTGGTGGTGTCTGTGGTGAGAGTCCAGGTGCAGTTTAATGAATCTGAAACACTCGGTAGGTTTCTACACCTTCAACCACACCGACTGCTGGTGGTCTCCTCTGCACCCGTGCTTCGACGGTCTGAACGGCGAGCTGGCTCACGCCTTCCTGCCGCCGCGAGGAGAAATCCACTTTGACAACCACGAGTTCTGGATCCTGGGCAAGTCCAGGTTCAGCTGGAAACAAGGTGAGTGTGGAGCAGAGGGACTGAAGTTCCACGACGAACAGACTCTGTGTTGTAACAAAGTTTAGCTTTAGGTTTGGTTCAGACATTCATGTTCCCCTCGGGATGAACCCCACTGACATTTAGCTCAATTTTTACAGCAGGACCCATGGCTCTGTAGGAACCAGTTTGGTTTAGTTCCAGGTTCTGTAGTGTTCGAGGTTCTGTAGTGTTCCAGGTTCTGTAATGTTCCAGGTTCTGGAATGTTTCAGGTTCTGTAATGTTCCAGGTTCTGTAGTGTTCCAGGTTCTGGAATGTTCCAGGTTCTGGAATGTTTCAGGTTCTGTAATGTTCCAGGTTCTGTAGTGTTCCAGGTTCTGTAGTGTTCCAGGTTCTGGAATGTTTCAGGTTCTGTAATGTTCCAGGTTCTGTAGTGTTCCAGGTTCTGTAATGTTCCAGGTTCTGTAATGTTCCAGGTTCTGTAGTGTTCCAGGTTCTGTAGTGTTCCAGGTTCTGTAATGTTTCAGGTTCTGTAATGTTCCAGGTTCTGTAGTGTTCCAGGTTCTGTAATGTTCCAGGTTCTGTAGTGTTCCAGGTTCTGTAGTGTTCCAGGTTCTGTAATGTTCCAGGTTCTGTATTGTTCCAGGTTCTGTAATGTTCCAGGCTTTGTAGTGTTCCAGGTTCTGTAATGTTCCAGGCTTTGTAGTGTTTCAGGTTCTGTAGTGTTCCAGGTCCTGTAGTGTTCCAGGTTCTGTAATGTTCCAGGTTCTGTAATGTTCCAGGTTCTGTAGTGTTCCAGGTTCTGTAGTGTTCCAGGTTCTGTAGTGTTTCAGGTTCTGTAATGTTCCAGGTTCTGTAGTGTTCCAGGTTCTGTAATGTTCCAGGTTCTATAGTGTTCCAGGTTCTGTATTGTTCCAGGTTCTGTAGTGTATCAGGTCCTGTAGTGTTCCAGGTTCTGTAATGTTCCAGGCTTTGTAGTGTTTCAGGTTCTGTAGTGTTCCAGGTTCTGTAATGTTCCAGGTTCTGTAGTGTTCCAGGTCCTGTAGTGTTCCAGGTTCTGTAATGTTCCAGGTTCTGTAATGTTCCAGGTTCTCTAATGTTTCAGGTTCTGTAATGTTCCAGGTTCTGTAATGTTCCAGGTTCTGTAGTGTTTCAGGTTCTGTAATGTATCAGGTCCTGTAGTGTTCCAGGTTCTGTAATGTTCCAGGCTTTGTAGTGTTTCAGGTTCTGTAGTGTTCCAGGTTCTGTAATGTTCCAGGTTCTGTAGTGTTCCAGGTCCTGTAGTGTTCCAGGTTCTGTAGTGTTCCAGGTTCTGTAATGTATCAGGTCCTGTAATGTTCCAGGTTCTGTAGTGTTCCAGGTTCTGTAATGTTCCAGGTTCTGTAGTGTTCCAGGTCCTGTAGTGTTCCAGGTTCTGTAATGTTCCAGGTTCTGTCATGTTTCAGGTCCTGTAATGTTTCAGGTTCTGTAATGTTCCAGGTTCTGTAGTGTTCCAGGTTCTGTAGTGTTCCAGGTTCTGTATTGTTCCAGGTTCTGTAGTGTTCCAGGTTCTGTAATGTATCAGGTCCTGTAATGTTCCAGGTTCTGTAGTGTTCCAGGTTCTGTAATGTTCCAGGTTCTGTAGTGTTCCAGGTCCTGTAGTGTTCCAGGTTCTGTAATGTTCCAGGTTCTGTCATGTTTCAGGTCCTGTAATGTTTCAGGTTCTGTAATGTTCCAGGTTCTGTCATGTTTCAGGTTCTGCAATGTTCCAGGTTCTGTAGTGTTCCAGGTTCTATTGTCAGTGACACTGTGGAAGTTGATTCTTACAGTTGATACAATGACTTTAATTCCAGATCCATTGATTAGTTTATTGACAACATGAAACACTGACTGAACGGTGAGTCCGTCTGTTTTCATGTGGACTGACCGAGTGGTTCTGCAGGAGTGTGGCTAAACGACCTGGTCCAGGTGGCGGCTCACGAGATCGGTCATGCCCTCGGACTGTGGCACTCCAGAGACCCTCAGGCCCTGATGCATCCCAACGCCACCTACACCGGACAGAGGAACGTCGCTCAGGACGACGTCTGGGGCGTCCAGAGGCTCTATGGTAACGTCCGACACGTGAGACGAGTCAGAAATGTTCAGCCCACGGGACCAGATCACAAGTGGTCAAGGTTTTAGGTTTTGCTCAACGACCTGACGACAAGAAACATTAAAAATATCTATGCTTTTATCCAGTAAGGGTCACGGTGGCCAGGGTTCACCCAGGACAGGTCGCCGATGTATCACAGGGCAAGACAGAGACAAACAACGGTTCACTGTCACATTCACACCTACGGTCAATTAAGAGTCTCCAATCCACCTAAAGTAAATAGTGTTTGGAAAGAACCCACAAGAACATGCAAACTCCACACTGAAAGGCCCTGGTGGGTTCAAACTTTCTAGCTGTGAAGGTTCTGACCACTACACCATCGTGAGCCCATAAATATATGAAGTGTTTTCAAACCATTCATTACCTCACTTGTCTGCTACATTGTACTTACTGCAGTACAAGTACTGGTTCATCGTTGGATGGGGGTAGAACCGTCTGCTGGACTGACAGCTGTCGACCTGTTCGTCTGCAGGTTGTCTGGATAAGAAGCGAGTCTGCGATCCTTGGGCTCGACTCGGCTTCTGTGAGCGGAGGAAGACCTTCATGAAGAAGAACTGTCCTCAGCGCTGTGACCTCTGCTATGGTGAGTCACAGCTCGGACATCTGGCTCTCTGAGAATCTCTAGACTAAACTCCAACTGTCGAGTCGGGGGGCCGATGTTGTCGCTCCCTGTGCTGCTGAAGCCGGGACGATCCAACAGAAACCAGATCCTGAGGTTTGTCTCTGGTATCAAACTCATTTCCTGTCTGTCTCGCTCCCACCTCAGAGCCTCTGGAAGCGGTGACCACACCAACTCCGTCTCCAGCCAACGTCAAGATCAAGATGGTTCCCAGAGGGAAGGTGGTGGGTTTCCGCTGTGGAACCAAAAACCCCCGCTCTCCACCCAAAGTCAGGTCAGCTGATCAATAATGAAAACTAATGTGTCCTGAGCGAATGAAACAGGAAGACTGAGTCAGTGAGGAACAAAGAATAAATGTTGTAACATAAAGATCAATAAGATGAAGCTGTTGGTTTGTAGTTGTCTTAGTGCAGTGCACAGTTTGTCCTGAGGGTGGTGCTAGAGGAAGAGTTGTGACTGATGTCCGTCTGTCATGCAGCTGGTATAAAGACGGCGAACAGATCCGGACCTCCGTACCCGGCTACGTCGTCATGAAGGACCGAGATCTTCGCATCGTCGCCAACGAGTTCAACGAGGGCGTTTACACCTGTCGCATCCATCGACGCGGGGACGTCGTCTCTGCCAACTCCTGGGCCATCCGACTGAAACCAGAGCAGCCGGGTCCTGGTCCGGCCCGGTCCAACAGCTGAGGACATAGACGGGGGAGGGGGTGTTGACCGGACAGACCGGGACGTACCTGGTCACTCGTCAGAAGATCAGACGTTAAGAGTTGGTTCACTGAGGTTCAGGAGATTTGTGACTGGAAAACAAGATTTAATCAGACGTCATCAAAGAGCTCTGGTGTTTTGACATCACACAGGAAGTCATCATGTGCTCATAAACATTCACAAATTCATTAATTCATAAGAATCCTGACTTGATATACTGTATGTAAAAGTCACGTTTAGTCGTCCCTGGAACGTCACGTCCTCATTATCCCTTTGTGGGACGTCACATCCTCATTGTCTCTTTGTGGGACGTCAAGTCCTCATTATCCCTTTGTGGGAAACATCTATTCATATTATTTTAATGAGGAACATTAGTTTATTGACTCGTCAGGACGTCCTGCGCTTCACTCACCAGCCTCCTGGTGTTTGACTTGTTTACCCACAATGCACTGCAGAGCTGTTGTATAATAATAAAAATGGTTCTGGCTCCACTGAACGTTCATGTTCAACTGTTTCTTTCACATTAACACAAATGAAACGCACTGAAATTAAAAGAAATTGAATTCTTATTATTACTACTACTACTAATAATAACAATAATTCTGATTCTGACAGATTCAGATTTTAGCAGAAAAATTGAGAATTAATTTCTATTATTGTTGTTTCATTATAGTAGGAGGTTGTTTGTCTATCGGTCATGGATCTGGACGAAGGGGCGGAGCCAGGAATGTATTAACTGATTATGTGATGAGGTTTGACTGTTGTTCTAGTTTTATTATTGAAATGATTCGTCAGACATTCAATCATAAACAGGTACAGTGACACAGTGGCACAGTGACACAGTGGTTCTGACTGTCGTCTCACAGAAACAAGGTTCTGGGTTCAAAACTATGTCGAGGTCATGTCCCAAACTCCTTCAGGTGAACTGCCACTGAACTGCCTGTAGTCCTGAGCCCTGACCTCTCGCCCTGTGTCAGGCGGGATTGGTTCCCGTCCCTACGCCACCATCATGTGGACACTAAGAACTACTGCACCTCCTGTGGACCAGTCAGCACTGAGCTGACACCTCCTGTTCCCCTGCTCTCTGATTGGACCAGAGGTCGCTGCACTTCTCTTCAGACATGAAACAAACACAGTGTCCACCTTCAGAATCAAACTTTATTGAGTGAACATGATTTTTCAGGTGAAGCTGCACACGGTGCAGACACACACCTGTCGGCTCCGCCCTACTTCTGATTCAAAAGACCTTCATCGTGTCCGAGGGCGAGGAGGAGGAGGACAGATGTGGGATTTGGTCTGGAGACAACACTGGTACAGTTAACGGGGCAGGCTGGACTATGCCCCCCCTCCCGTGGTACTGATAAGGTGTAATCAGAGGGGGCGGGGCTACAGCACAGGTAAACAGAGAAAGGCACGTGTATGGCTTGTTGACAGGGAGGAGAAGGTCGATTGGCGGCGACACATTGAATCAACACAGATAACGGGTAGAGACGCTGGTCATCAGGGGGCGGGGCTGGGCGGGGGGGCGGGGCTAGTTCTCAGGGTTTGTTTGGTCAGAGTTCAGGAATGTTTTGTCGTCTTCAGCTCAGGAACACGTCGTGGCCCCGGCCCCTGCTGGTGACATCACTACATGCCCATCCTGATGCTCTGGATGATCTGGAAGATGGCTGAAAGACAACAAGAGGAAAAGTGATGAAACGCAGGTTCCTTCAGCCGTCAAGTACTCATCTACTGTAAGGTACTTACTACGATAGAGTATTAACTACTGTAAAGTAGTTATCTACTGTAGAGTACTTACTACTCTAAAATACTTACGTACTGTAGAGTACCTATCTACTGTAAAGTACGTACTACTGTAGAATATGTTCTACTATAAAATACTACTGTAAATGATGAACTACTGTATAGTACTTAGTACTGTAAAGTATTGATCTACTGTAGAGTACTTACTACTGTAAAGTACTTACTGTAATGTACTTACTGTAAAGTATTAGCTACTGTAAAGTACTTACTGCTGTAAAGTACCTACTACTGCAGAGTACTTACTACTGTAAAGTATTTACTACTGTGAAATACTTCCCACTGTAACGTATTAACTACTGTGAAGTACTTACTGC
Source organism: Scophthalmus maximus (assembly GCF_022379125.1). Taxonomy (NCBI): domain Eukaryota; kingdom Metazoa; phylum Chordata; class Actinopteri; order Pleuronectiformes; family Scophthalmidae; genus Scophthalmus; species Scophthalmus maximus. The sequence continues at coordinate 25,194,398 of NC_061525.1, forward strand.
TTTAGAGTACTTATCTATTGTAAAGTACTTATCTACTGTAAAGTACTTACTGCTGTAAAGTACCTACTAGTGTAGAGTACGTACTAGGGTAAAGTACTTACTACTGTAAAGTATTTAATACTGTAAAGTACTTACTGCTTTAAGTACTTATCTATTGTAGAGTACTTATCTACTGTAAAGTACTTACTGCTGTAAAGTATTTACGACTGAAGTTCTGTATCACAGTATTACTATTTTGTATAATATAAGTAGTATTGGTAGTATCTAGTTTGATAGTAGTTATATATTAGCATGCTACGGACCCTGGAAGGTCTTCGTGTCCCGATTTAGGCCTCTGCTCCCAAACTGATCTTTGTCACATTATCAACGGACGGACGGACGGACGGACACACACACACACACACGGACACACACACACGGACACACACACACACACACTCACACACACGTCTCACACACACGTCTCACACACACGTCTCACACACACGTCTCACACACACGTCTCACACACACACGTCTCACACACACACGTCTCACACACACACGTCTCACACACACACGTCTCACACACACACGTCACAGGTCACAGCGACTCAAACGAGCTGACGTGTCCTGGAGATAAGAACCTGGTCCAAACCCCGCCCCCAAGCACCCCCCCTCCCCCACACACACGTCACAATAACTTTATTTTTTTTTTCATTATTCATATTTATATATGATGAAGAATGATGATGAAGAAGAAGATCACTCACCTGATCCACACACAACGAAGATGAACAGAGCGAGCAGCCAAGGCCCCACCCCTTTATCCTCCACCATGTTCCTCTGAAACACAAACACACACACACACACACACACACACACACACACACACACACACAGTCTGTTTCACTTCATGTGTCGATCTGATCTGATCTGTGATGCTTCTGGATCAGAGCCTGATTCTCCCACAGCCTGAACGCATCACGTTGGGTTCAGGGTCAATTGATTGCAGGTGTGAACATGAGCGTGATTGGTTGTTTGTATCTCGGCCTGTGATTGATCCACAGTTAAGTCAGTGATACACTTATGATCAACTCATTACAGCTCATGCCTCGATCGATCAATGGATCCAGAATAAAGACTTGATCAGAGGAGAGGAGCCTCGGAGGAAACCGGTCTGACCCGCGACCGGACTGGTTTTACGGAACGTCACCGAAGCACCGGGACGTTTCACTCGCTGTGCTTCCTCCCGGTGGACCCGCCGGTTGTTAAACTCACCGTTGTCTTGGCCACGTTCCCTCGCTGAGTGATATTCTTGCTGTGCTTCTCGTTCGCCATGCGGATCCGCTGCTTCGCCACCATCTTGTCTTCTCGCGTCTTCTCCCGCTCCGGTTGTTGGTTTAGTTCGGTTGTCGGTCGGTCGGTGGTTGTTCGGTCTTGTCGGTGCTCGCTCCGGACGCGGACGGACTGAGACTCTCCAAGTTGTCTACGTACTCAAAAACAGAACGCCCCGCCCCCAGAGCCCGCTGATCTCGCGCACATCCGGATAAAGCTTCTGTTTGTCCAAACTGAACTTCCGGTCCGCTCTTTCAAAATAAATCCCTGAAGCCTCGTGACGTCTCCGGATCGATCGAGTCATTGGATCATGAATTAAACAAAACAAACGTTTATGAATAAAATTCATCTAACAAGTTTCCCACAGCTTAAATATTCTAATGTTTGAAGTATAATCAGTAAAAATATCTTAAAACTTTTTATATCAGCTTTTACTTTGAAAACGGAAATTGTATCACGCTCAGTTATTTTTATACAACTTGACGCAGCTACAACCTTCCGATAATTTAAATAAATCTAATTTTGTTTCTTCTTCTTAAATAAAACACGTTACATTAGATAAAACGTCACGTTTGACATCAGAACCGTCGATTTAATTTGTACATGTAGTTTTTTGAGTGACGTGTGTTAATGACTGTCGAGTGTGTGATGATGTGGCACTGGGGGACCTGCCCCTCGCTGCTCCTACGTATTTCCGGCTGTTTCCGCTTCCGGCACACAAACATGGCGCCCGCAGTCCCGCTGTTAGCAGGTGGGTGATTTCACTTCTCATTCAACTCTGTTCTCGTCTCTTCTGTCAACTTTACACCGACGTGTCACCGAACACCTGCGGCCACCGACCCCGGTCCTCTCGGTCCTCTCGGTCCTCTCGGTCCTCCCCGGTTGTTGTAGGCACTTTGAACGTTTCGCCAAACTCTGTGTAAATTCTGGCAAATTTTATATGATTTCTTTTTTTCAAATACATTTTTGCGCGAAAACAAAAAGTAAAGAACTTTGCGTAAAAAGATCAGGTTCTTCTGCGTCATTCGGCTTCGATCAAAACCATAAAAAGTGCAAATAATGAAGATAAATCATCTCAACGTGACTCGTCATCAGTCTGAAGAGACTTCGACCTGGTGTGATGTCATCAGTGTTTGTGAGGATCGATGATGGATGATGTGATCAGTAGAATCACAGACGGCTCTGACGTCAGTCATTTTGACAAACTTGTTCCCGGGCAGCATGAGTTAAAAATACACACGTCTCTGTCTGTCTGTAACTGTCTGTTACTGTCTGTAAATATCTATAACTGTCTGCCTGTCTGTCTGTAACTGTCTGTTACTGTCTGTCTCTCTGTAACTGTATGTATATCTATCTATCTGCCTGTCTGTCTGTTACTGTCTGTCTGTCTGTAACTGTCTGTCTGTAACTGTCTGTCTCTGTCTGTCTCTCTGTAACTGTCTGCTGTCTGTAACTGTCTGTTACTGTCTGTGTCTCTGTAACTGTCTGTCTCTCTCTGTGTCTCTGTAACTGTCTCTTACTGTCTGTCTCTCTGTACCTCTCTGTAACTGTCTGTCTGTCTGTCTGTCTGCAACTGTCTGTTACTGTCTGTGTCTCTGTAACTGTCTCTTACTGTCTGTCTCTCTGTAACTGTCTGTTACTGTCTGTCTGTCTGTTACTGTCTGTCTGTAACTGACTGTTACTGTCTGTCTCTCTGTAACTGTCTGTCTGTCTGTAACTGTCTGTAACTGTCTGTCCCTCTGTAACTGTGTCTGTCTGTAACTGTCTGTTACTGTCTGTGTCTCTGTAACTGTCTGTATATCTATCTGTCTGTCTGTCTATCTGTAACTGTCTGTCTGTAACTGTCTGTCTGTAATTGTCTGTCTGTAACCGTCTGTCTGTCTTTGGGGGAATGTTGTGTGTAACTGATGCTTGTGCGTGTTTAAATAATTTTATTTCATAAAGTTATTTGAATGTGTTTTGTCAGTGCGCGGTTCAGCCGGTACGTCTCTGCTGCGTGGTCCTCCGCAGTGTGAGCAACTCTCAGCCTTCACCAGGTAAACCTCCTCTTCCTCATCCTCTTCATCACACACCTCCGTGTGACCTCCATGACGTGTGTGTGTGTGTGTGTGTGTGTGTGTGTGTGTGTGTGTGTGTGTGTGTGTGTGTGTGTGTGTGTGTGTGTGTGTGTGTGTGTGTGTGTGTGTGTGTGTGTGTGTGTGTGTGTGTGTGTGTGTGTGTGTGTGTGTGTGTGTGTGTGTGTTCTCCCCTCAGGGAGGGAGTCAGCAGGTGTGTGACCTTCAGCAGAGATGGGACGCTGTTCGGCTGCTGCAGCGGAAACAGGTAACCATTGTATCATCGGTTGTTTGTATCTGACACAAACGCCATGACGACACTATGATGTAACATCAGGGAAATTAAAGGGTCACTTCACAGAAACGACACCAAACTGTCTTTCTCTCTGTCTGTCTATGTCTGTCTGCCTCTCTGTCTGTCTGTTTCTCTGTCTGTCTGTCTGTCTTTCTTTCTCTGTCACTCTGTCTGTCTTTCTGTCTGTCTGTCTCTCTCTCTCTGTCACTCTGTCTGTCTCTCTCTGTCTGTATGTCTGTCTGACCTCCTGTCTGTCTCTGTCTCTCTGTCTGTCTCTCTGTACTCCTGTCTGTCTGTCGGTCTGCCTGGCTGTCTGTCCCTCAGTGTCTCTGTGATTAAGTCTTTAGATGCCTCCAGCGTGTTGACCTTGGACCTCCCAAAGACGAGTCTGCTGGAGTTTTCTCCTCTGAATAACGTCCTGGTCTCCTGGCAACCATACAGCAGTAAGACACCGAGACAAAACTGATTAAACAGAAGTGACACTGACAGATTATAGTCTAATGTCTGTCTGTCCTCCTCTCTCTCTCTGTCTCTCTTCCTGTCTGTCTCTCAGAGAGTCAGGACAGTACTCAGGGTGAGGCGAACCTCCAGCTGTGGGACTTACAGAGCGGTCAGCTGATCAAAGCTCTGTATCAGAAGAAGGTCACTTCATGGTGAGTCTCACCTATCACACCCGTCTCACCTGTGTAACCGGCGTGTTGGCTGACACATCTGACAACGCATCACTGTTGTCACATGACACACGTCACATGATCCAACATGTCTTCAGTGTGTTGGTGGTGTTTCACTGAGTCATGACAAACATGGCGACTGTAGGTTCTTCATCATGTCCAACAATAACAGTCAGCTGTCAGAGCACAGGGGGGAGGAGTCGGGGGAGGAGTGTGTGAGCAGACTGAAGGTGTGTGTGGACATCTGCAGGTGTCCCAGCTGGTCCGAGGACGAGAAGATCTGTGTGAGGAGTGTCAACAACGAGCTGCACTTCTACGAGAACAACGACTTCAGTAAGAAACTACATTTAACTCACTGCTTCCTGTTAGCTTCCTGTCTGCTTCCTGTTAGCTTCTTGTCTGCTTCCTGTTAGCTTCTTGTCTGCTTCCTGTTAGCTGCTGGACTGTGGTCAGTAAACGTCTTTTTATACAGTCGCTGAGCGTCTTTATATACAGTTATTGATGATCTTTATTGATGGTCTATACAGTTATTGATGGTCCTTATATACAGTTATTGAAGGTCGTTATATATATTTAAACGGTCTCTGTGTTTCAGATTCTATAGCCAACAAGCTTCACATGCAGAAGGTCTCAGACTTCGCTCTGTCTCCTGGAGGTCAGCCCAGCAAGGTGAGGACCCACAGCAGAGAGTCGGTCTCACGTTGGTCCATCCCCTCATGTCTCTGTCCTGTTTGTCCCCTCCAGGTTGCCGTCTACGTCCCGGGGAGTAAAGGAGCCCCCTCGTTTGTCCGTCTGTACCAGTACCCAGTTCTGGGCGGTCCGACGGCGGCGCTCGCCAACAAGAGCTTCTTCAAGGCTGACAGAGTGTCCATGTTGTGGAACAAGAAAGGTGAGAGCAGTGACGTGGAGAATGTCTCCGTTCAGTGTGGAACAAATCCTGACACAAATCTGTTTGTGCTGCTCTGACCGTCACAGCCTCGGCAGTTCTGGTGACGGCGAGTACAGAGGTGGACAAGACCGGAGCTTCTTACTACGGCGAGCAGACACTGCATTACCTCGCCGTGAATGGAGAGACCGCTGTGGTCCAACTGCGTGAGTGAACTTATCGTCAAGGAGGTGACGTCTTGTTGTTTGTTGGTCTGTGAGTTTGAAGCAGCTTGGCTGATTGTAAGACGACTTTCAGGTGAAGTTGTTGGACTGGTGGCGGAGGGATGAGCGACACTATGAGTGAAGCTGCAACGTGAACGTTATGTCCAGTTCAGCCGTACTTCCTGACAAACTCTCTTCTTTCTTTGATTGAAACAGCAAAAAACGGTCCGATCTACGACGTGGCGTGGAGTCCAACCTCCACAGAGTTCTGTGTGGTGTTCGGCTTCATGCCTGCCAAGGCCACCGTCTTCAACCTGAAATGTGACCCAGTGTTCGACTTCGGAACGGGACCGAGAAACGCCGCCTACTACAGGTGAGAACACACCTCCTCTGCTCTCACAGATTCTACCACAGGGTTGGGAGATTCACTGTCAGTGGCTCAGACCATGTTGCCTCTAGTCCTCAGGGCCACATCCTGGTCCTGGCCGGCTTCGGGAACCTGCGGGGTCAGATGGAGGTCTGGGACATGAAGAAGTACAAACAGGTGAGGACGAGTCAGAAAGCTCCGGCTCAGTTTGGACAGGTAAAGTCAGGAGGTGAACTCAGAGAATCTGGACCATCACTCTCCTGATGATGCAAAGAACCTGAAGTTCTCTCGTGTTCAAACCATGTGGACTCTCTGTTGATGTTTTACTCCTCAGACCTGAACCCAGAACCGGTCCAGTCTAACCCCCCCAGTTCTCTCAGGTGTCCAAACCTCAGGCTCCAGACGCCACCCATTTCTCCTGGTGTCCTGATGGCGAACACATCGTCACGGCGACCTGTTCTCCCCGGCTGCGTGTCAGTAACGGTTATAAGATCTGGCACTACACCGGCTCCCTGCTGCACAAGGTGGACGTGGCGACCGGCTCGGAGCTGTGGGAGGTTCTGTGGCAGCCGTTCCCCGACGGCAGCTTCCCTGAGCGAGCCGTGAAGTACCAGGCAGCGCCCAGTGAGCTGGGAACCACGCAGGCCCTGCCCACACAGGCATACCGCCCACCTGCACTCAGACACCTGCCAGCCACACCCAGCTCCAAACTAGTGAGTAGAAAGAGTTGACCTTTAGCTCCGCCTGCAGCTCCGCCCTCTTCAGCTCACCTGAAACTACTGCTTATAACATGTCTGTCTCTCGTGTACCTGTCTGTCAGCATGAGGAGGAGCCCCCTCAGAACATGCGTCCAGGTGTTTCAGGGGAGAAGAATCTTTCTAAATCAGCTCTGAAGAATCAGAAGAAACGAGAAGCAAAGAAAGCAGCGAAACAGGTGAACTGATGGCTCACCTGTAGACTCACCTGTTGACTCAGCCAATGTCTCACCTCCTGTAAACTCACCTGATGACTCACCTGTAGACTCACCTGATGACTCACCTCCTGTAGACTCACCTGATGACTCACCTGATGACTCACCTGATGACTCACCTGATGACTCACTTCCTGTAGAATCACCTGATGACTCACCCGTAGACTCACCTGACGACTCACCCGTAGACTCACCTGATGACTCACCTGATGACTCACCTGATGACTCACCTGTAGACTCACCTGATTACTCACCTCCTGTAGACTCACCTGATGACTCACCTGTAGACTCACCTCCTGTAGACTCACCTGATGACTCACCTCCTGTAGACTCACCTGATGACTCACCTCCTGTAGAGTCACCTGATGACTCACCTGTAGACTCACCTGTAGACTGACCTGATGACTCACCTCCTGTAGACTCACCTGATGACTCACCTGTAGACTCACCTCTTGTAGACTCACCTGATGACTCACCTCCTGTAGACTCACCTGTAGACTCACCTGATGACTCACCTCCTGTAGACTCACCTGATGACTCACCTCCTGTAGACTCACCTCTTGTAGACTCACCTGATGACTCACCTCCTGTAGACTCACCTCCTGTAGACTCACCTCCTTTAGACTCACCTGATGACTCACCTCCTGTAGTCACCTGATGACTCACCTGCAGACTCACCTGTAGACTCACCTGATGACTCACCTCCTGTAGACACACCTCTTGTAGACTCACCTCCTGTAGAGTCACCTGATGACTCACCTCCTGTAGACACACCTCTTGTAGACTCACCTCCTGTAGAGTCACCTGATGACTCACCTGTAGACTCACCTCCTGTAGACTCACCTGATGACTCACCTGTAGACTCACCTGATGACTCACCTGTAGACTCACCTCCTGTAGAGTCACCTGATGACTCACCTGTAGACTCACCTCCTGTAGACTCACCTGATGACTTACCTGTAGACTCACCTGATGACTCACCTGTAGACTCACCTGATGACTCACCTGTAGTCTCACCTGATGTAGACTCACCTGTAGACTCACCTGTAGACTCACCTGTTGACACACCTGTAGACTCAGCTCCTGCAGACTCACCTGATGACTCACCTGTAGTCTCACCTCCTGTAGACTCACCTGTAGACTCACCTCCTGTAGACTCACCTGATGACTCACCTGTAGTCTCACCTCCTTTTGACTCACCTGATGACTCACCTGTAGACTCACCTGTAGACTCACCTCCTGTTGACTCACCTGTAGACTCACCTGTAGACGCACCTGATGACTCACCTGTTGACTCAGCTGATGACTCACCTGTAGACTCCCCTGATGACTCACCTGTAGAGTCACCTGTTGAATCACCTGTAGACTCACCTGTTAACTGAATACACGTGTTGATCTCACACTCTGATTGGTTCAGCAGGAATCAAAGTCTGAACCTCCGCCTGACCCCGTCCCCGTCACCAACAGCCAACCAGAACCGAGCAGCGGCGACCCAGAGACAGACAAGAAGATAAAGAATTTAAAGAAGGTGAGGAGGAGGTCGGGTCACATGACCTGACCTCAGTGACCTGGTGTGCAGGTGTTCAGTTACGGGGCTCGGCCTGTTCTGTGCTCTGATTGGTCGGTTCTGTGTTTTTGTTTCAGAAACTTAAAGCCATCGAGGAGCTGAAGGAGCAGCAGGCGTCTGGGAGGCTCCTGCAGAAGAACCAGGTGAGTGTTTCACACTGAAAGATTCCTCTGTATTATTGATTAGTGATCAGCAGTGATCAGTATTATTGATAAGTGATCAGTATTATTGATCAGTGATCAGTTGGACTGTGTGTCTACAGCTGGAGAAGATGCAGAAGGAGCAGCAGCTGCTGGACGAACTGGACGAATTGAACATCGGAGAGTAGAGGGTGGAGCTACAGGCCACGCCTCGAAATCCCACGATCTGTGTGTGTGTGTGTGTGTGTGTGTGTGTGTGTGTGTGTGTGTGTGTGTGTGTGTGTGTGTGTGTGTGTGTGTGTGTGTGTGTGTGTGTGTGTGTGTGTGTGTGTGTGTGTGTGTGTGTGTGTGTGTGTGTGTGTGTGTGTGTGTGTGTGTGTGTGTGTGTGGTTCATCAGTTAATAAAGTCTTTGCGATCAAAGATTGTTGTTACTGTCGTTACGATGATAATATCAGGTTTCCAGGTGTACGGTGCTGCTTCTTGTTACCGTGACAACAACTAGAGAGACTAAATATTTGTAATTTTGAGGATGATTGAAAGTTTTTCACATGATCAGAGTTTAAACAACAGATCAGTTTAACAGATAAAGTTTATGAACAGTTCAGTTTCTCATGCGTCCCGGAGAACATGTCATTTGATGAACGCACCCCGATACATGGAGCGTGATTAATGATACTTGTACATCTGCAGGTGTGTTTGTATAATTATCATGTCGGAGATGACGTCAGAGGAACATGGGTTCATGTCAGAGCCGTTGAGAGAGAGACTCGTGACATCTCGTTGCCATCAGTCGGATCACGGAGCCTCTCGTCTGTGTTGAGACATAATCAGATTGTTTACTATCAGTACATCTGAATCTGATCAACATGTTAGTGGATTATGATTTATAATTATTTATGATTCAAGAAGACGTATTGACCAACTGCATAGAGGAACAACATCGGCATGTCACTCTGCCTCATTGTAAATCGATACATTAAAATCTCAGTTCTTTCTCTGAGTAATGATTCAAACTTCTGAACTATCTGAAGTCGACAAGTCACGTGACGTCTGTTGTCACGATTCATTCAACGGATCTGGTTAATGTCTCAAGAAGGGCCTAAAAACCTTTCTTTTGATTTTTTCTATTTCTTTTATCTTGTTTTTACTCTGTAGCACTTTTCATTGTTTTTAGCAATGAAATTGCTCTATAAATGAAATGTATCATTATTATTATTATTATTATTATTATTATTATTATTATTATTATTATTATGTCTGAACTCGTCTGTTACTGGCAGAAGCTGCTGTCAATCAAAGAGACCCACGCTCCTATTGGCCAGTACTACATCGTTCCTGTGTGCGCTCGTTTTGCTCTCCCGGGCGTCTGAAGCCCCGCCTCCTCCAACTGCCCCGGTGAACACACACACACACACACACACACAGCCGAGCAGGAAGTGTCCGCTCGCTTCTTTCCGCCTCGTGTCGAGTTTGTGTTTTAAATGATCAGTTGAAACTACAGCCGGATCGCTTTACGACACATCTGCGACAGGACCGACACGTTGAGAGCAGGTGGGTTCACGCTGTGTTTCCGCCTCCCGTCCCGTGTGATACGGAATCGTCCCGTCTTTGATCATCGAATGTCCCGATTTGAATCAACACGTATTTTCATCCCGCGAAGACCCGCCCTACTCTGCCTCTGATTGGATCATACTCGTTGCCTTCGTTGGTTGGATTGGTTATGTTTAGACACAGAGCCAATCAGAGGCATAGCAGGGCGGGTCTTCTTCACAGAACGCAGTGAAACAGTGTTTTACAGTTGTGTTGACTGGACATGAGGGCGGAAATGAGTCTAAAGCCCAACGCCAGGTGTTCTGGACGGTGGCCTGGCAGACAGAAAGCCACGATTTACCAGAAAAAAAGTTGAATTCTCCATCATCAGAATATGTGTAAATATGTTCAAAAGTTGAACTATTGGACAGAAGATCTTTCTTACTTCACTGCAAAGTCAGTTCTGCGTCAACAATAAAACTGACACTTATAAATGCAATGATGTTCTTAATAATAATAATAATAGTAATCAGAGATACACTAGGAGCGAGAGGGACGTCATGTCGGAGCTTCTCTTGTTAGCTGTAAATCACCATGGTAACTGATGCTAACCTTGCACGTGACGCTCTGCAGGTTTCTTATTGAGTCGTCATCAGCTGATTGGTTGAATTGATCAGGTGCTGCTCCACAGGTTCTGATGGAGGACGACACGTCCCAGTCCGAGGTCATCGGTCTGGGTCTGTGTGACTCGTGTCCTCTGCTGTGGAGGACAAGGGACCTGAGGACCGTCCGGTCCCGGGGTCTGGTCGGGTCCCTGCTGGGGTCACTTCCCCGGATGCCCCGACAGAACGGACGACTGGGTCGACCCCTGCTGCTGCAGCCGGAGGAGGAGCGACTACTGACAGAGCTGCACGCTGCTGCTGCACTGACCACTACTGACCAGGTCAGTGAAGGTCACACCACTGACCCGTCAGTTCACGAGGGTGTGATTGATTTGTGGTTGGTGTCAGCAGGGTGTGTTTGATTGGTGGTTGGTGTCAGCAGGCTAGAGGACGGGTGGAGCAGTACGAGGCGGAGCAGCAGACGAGTTATGAGCAGCAGAAAATTCTCGCTCTGGAAGACCGGAAGTCAGCGCTGCTCCGAGCCATGACCTCATCACAGACAGGTGAGCGATACCATGAGGACAGATCAATAGACAGGATCCCTGTTGGTCTAATGTTCTGGTTCTTGTCCCCTCAGTTCCAGACTCTGGACCCAGGACCCCAGACGAGGCCCTGCGGGGCCGACTAGAGGCCCTGGACCGGAGCTTTACCTTCCCCCGCTCGGCGCTGGCGGTCCAGCTGAGCACGGTGAGGGCGGGGCTGTCCCACTTCCCAGAGGACCGGGCCCTCCTGCGGGCCGACTGGCCAATAAGGGCGCAGGATGACCCCCGCCGTGATGTCAGATACCAGGTGTTCAGAGACCTAAGGGGGCGGGGCTTCTACCTGACCTCAGCAGGGAAGTTCGGAGGAGACTTCCTCGTTTATCCAGGTCAGAGGGGGAGGGGTCACGTGGAGGGGTCACGTGGAGGGGTCATGGGAGGCGGAGGGGTCACGTGGAGGGGGGAGGGGTCACGTGGAGGAGGAGAGGTCATGTGGAGGGGGAAGGGTCACTTGGAAGGGGAGTCTTTTTCCTCAGAAGTGAAGGTTCTGTCTGTGACTCATGTGTCTGTCTCTCTCTCTCTCTCGTGTCATGTGGTCAGGTGACCCTCTTCGTTTCCACGCCCACTTCATCGTCATCTGTCTGTCATTGGAGGAGAGCATCGGCGTGCTGGACGTCCTGTCTGTTGCTCGTCTGGGCTCCAGCGTGAAGAAGACGGTCCTGCTCTGCTCGCCAGCGGCGGACGGAGCGGTGCTGTACACATCGTTACAGTGGAGCGGGATGGTGTGACAGGAAGTGAAGTCAGGTGTGACAGGAAGTGACGTCTGATCACGTGTGTCCAGCAGCTCGTCACCACAGACAGACTGAAACTGACTCGACCCTAAAAATGATTGAATGATTGATTTCATCTTAATGACACACATACATTAATATCATTTGAATATGTTAATATCATTTTAATATGTTAATATCATGTTAATACGTTAATATTACATATTATTTTGTGATGTCAGCTCAGTTTTTATTCAGTTTTCAGTTATGAACAGTCGCTGGTTTTCTACTTTTTTCTTATATTTGTTCATAATTATTTGCCAAAATTAGATAAAATACACAATAAACAAAGTAAAAGATGAAATTGACACATGGCCTCATTATGATTGTTGTTGTTGTTGTTGTTGTGGTTGGGACCCGAGCAGCTTCGTCTCATTGTGAATTGAGTTAAAATGTGTGAAGCCCCGCCTCTTCTGAAGCAGGGGGCAGCAGAGGTTAGTTTGTGGCTCATGTTCCACAGATCTGTACTCATAATAAATATGGATCATATATATCAGAGCTCAGTCGTTCCAGATGACAGCTGCTCCGTCCCACTTGGTCCTGATCGTCATGTCCAGTGATGGAAAAGTTTTCTCTGAGTCTCTGTATGCTTCTGACGCCTCCCAGTGGTGAGAGTGGGTATCTGACGAGGAAACAGACAGTGGGTTAGACTTTAGGACCCTGCGCAGACCGGAGCAGCAGGTGCGTGGTCCTCACCGACGGTCAGCCGGGCCGCGGTCTGCTGGGCGCTCATCCCGCTGCAGAGGAACAGGTGGAACCGACGCTCCGTCCTCCAGTCGGACACGAGGGACAGATTCAGGCTGAACATGACCGAGAGGCTGTTGTCCACTGAGCAGAGCCACACGGGAAACCTGGGGGTCTTCAGCATACTGCCCACCTACAGACAGTACAGACAGGTCAGGTCTCAGCATACTGCCCACCTACAGAACGACAGACACGTCAGGTCTCAGCATACTGCCCACCTACAGACAGTACAGACACGTCAGGTCTCAGCATACTGCCCACCTACAGAACGACAGACACGTCAGGTCTCAGCATACTGCCCACCTACAGACAGTACAGACACGTTAGGTGTCAGCATACTGCCCACCTACAGACAGTACAGACACGTCAGGTCTCAGCATACTGCCCACCTACAGACAGTACAGTCACGTCAGGTCTCAGCATACTGCCCACCTATAGACAGTACAGAACGACAGACACGTCAGGTCTCAGCATACTGCCCACCTACAGACAGTACAGACACGTCAGGTCTCAGCATACTGCCCACCTACAGACAGTAAAGACACGTCAGGTCTCAGCATACTGCCCACCTATCGACAGTACAGAACGACAGACACGTCAGGTCTCAGCATACTGCCCACCTACAGACAATACAGACAGACAGACAGACAGATTCTACGAGAGGTAGCAGCAGCACCACCTGAGGCAGTCGTCCTCTCTCCATTTGCTCTCGGCTCCAGTGCAGATATCCCACATCGCTGCGGGTCAGGACGCCCTGCAGGGGGCGGTCCAGAGGCAGACCATCCTCCCCAATGTACAACGTCCCGTTGAAGACGTGAGGACTCGCCCTGCCAGTCAGCAACAGGTTCAGCAAAGCCTGAGGAGACAGAGGACAGACACACTGAAGCCTCCTGACGGAACTTGGAAGAACCTTGGATGAACCCTAGAACTCTCTACTACAGTGTGGTACGTCTGTAGACAAACACAAGGAACCTTGAAGAACCTTGGATGAAACCTAGAACTCTACTACAGTGTGGTACGTCTGTAGACAAACACAAGGAACCTTGAAGAACCTTGGATGAACCCTAGAATTCTATTACAGTGTGGTACGTCTGAAGACAAACACAAGGAACCTTGAAGAACCTTTGATGGACCCTAGAACTCTACTACAGTGTGGTACGACGTGAGACAAACACAAGGAACCTTGAAGAACCTGACAGAGAAGTCAAAGTTCTCTAGAACAGGAATTGAGGGTCCAGGTTTTTATTCCAGATTCTGCTCGTGAGTTCAGTTCAGAGAAGTCGCCCACCAGCTGGACCAGCGCTGAAGCCTAGAACCAGTCCAGATAGAAAAGTTAGTGTTTGTGTTACAGTTTCTTTTAGAGCCCCGTTCACATCAAACGATTTTCAGAGAGATTTTCCACTAACCCTAACCCTGTTTAGTGACGTTATAAATCGAGTGAGAAGTCGAGTCACTTACTTTCTCATTTTGTTTCTGATGGAACCAGGTTCCACGAAACCTTGTGTCCAGGTGAGCTTCTTACCTGACGACAGACAAAGTCTCCCAGACGGAGGTGAAGCAGATGTGAGGTGGTGGAGTTCAGATCCTCCTGTAGCCTGTGAGGAAGAGGAAGAGGAAGATGTTTGAGTTCAACTCTGGTCTATGAGTTTATTGCTGCGTCGCAGAGTTGGCCTGTAATGTTTTCACATAAATATGCAATCTGGAATCATTTGACCAGATTTAAAAAAGTTCAGTGTTTGATGATTGTAAAATGTACTTGATGTGTCAGTGATGTAGATTATTGTCAAACACAAACTAAATCATTCAGATGACATGTTTGACTCAGTGTCTCTCGATCCTGGTGTAAAGAGTGTTGCACCAGAAAAAACCTGTCAGAAGCTCTATATCGGTTCATTCTTACACGTGTGTGGTGCAGGCTGCAGCGAGTACAGCAGCCTGCAGGGGGCGCCGTGAGGTTTCTGATACCTGTCGACGGTCCGGGAGCAGATGAGGCTGTACAGGAACAGAATGACTCCATGACTCCGCTCCTCTGTGAACTGCAACAAGGAAACCAGTCAACATCGTTATATTCCTGCCGTGATGCCAGTGACATTAACTCGCAGGTTGATATTGTAGTGTCTTTTCGTCCATCTACGGAATGAGAAGGGCATATGTGTTTATCTCTTTCTTTGGAATGCCAAGTTAGGGGCCTTCTGGTGACCCCTCACCTTTCCTTATGGCCCCCTTTAAATTCCTTGTCTTACATAATATAACTTGAACCAGATGTCCTTTTTCAAGTAAACAACGGACCTATAAAGGTAACCCCCAAGAAGAGTCGGGAGGGTTGTCATTTTGGCCGGACACTCTCCAAGCTCTGCAGTGCTTGTAATCGATGCTGGTCTTTTTGTAATAAACCTTTATATACAATCAAGACGGTGTCGGCGGACTTCTCTTCAATACATCTTCACATCATCGATATTTAGTATACAACAATATAATGACGACGAGATAAAGTGATGATGTCATCGACTCACGCTCTGTATGTGCTCGAGGATGAACTTGCTGACGTCTTCTTTCTCCTTGAATGTGAACAGCTGCAACTGAAAGAGACAAACACAGAACGCCTGTCGTGTGATGACGTGTGATGACGTGTGATGACGTGTGATGACGTGTGATGACGTGTGATGACGTGTGATGACGTGTGAGGTCATCTGACGTGAGACGTGAGACGTGAGACGTGAGGTGGTCGTGTGACGGTGGTTGTGTGACTGTGGTCGTGTGGCTTTGGTCGTGTGACTGTTGTCGTTTGACGTGGTCGTGTGACGTGGTCGTGTGTTGTGTGACGGTGGTCGTGTGTTGTGTGACGGTGGTCGTGTGACGTGTGACGTGTGACGGTGGTCGTGTGACTGTGGTCGTGTGACTGTGGTCGTGTGACGTGGTCGTGTGACTGTGGTCGTGTGACTGTGGTCGTGTGACGTGCTTGGCGTGTGACTGTGGTCGTGTGACGTTGGTCGT
The DNA here is from genome assembly GCF_022379125.1 of Scophthalmus maximus. Classification (NCBI taxonomy): domain Eukaryota; kingdom Metazoa; phylum Chordata; class Actinopteri; order Pleuronectiformes; family Scophthalmidae; genus Scophthalmus; species Scophthalmus maximus. The sequence continues at coordinate 25,210,108 of NC_061525.1, forward strand.
GTGGGGTGTGACGGTGGTCGTGTGGCGTGTGACGGTGGTTGTCTGACGTGTGACGTGGTTGTCTGACTATTGACGTGTGACAGTGGTCGTGTAACGGTGGTCGTGTGGCGTGTGACTGTGGTCGTGTGACGTATGAAGGTGGTCGTGTGACTGTGGGCGTGTGACGGTGGTCGTGTGATGGTGGGCGTGTGACTGTGGTCGTGTGACGGTGGTCGTGTGACGGTGGTCGTGTGGCGTGTGACGTGGTTGTCTGACGTGTGACGTGGTTGTCTGACAATTGACGTGTGACGGTGGTCGTGTGGCGTGTGAGTGTGTTCGTGTGACGTATGACGGTGGTCCAGTGGCGTGTGACGGTGGTTGTGTGACCGTGGTCGTGTGACGTGTGACGTGGTCGTGTGGCGTGTGACGTGGCGTGTGACGGTGGTTGTCTGACGTGTGACGTGGTTGTCTGACTATTGACGTGTGACGGTGGTCGTGTGACGTTTGATGGTGGACATGTGGCGTGAGCCGTGACGTGTGACGGTAGTCGTCTGACTATTGACGTGTGACGGTGGTCGTGTGACGGTGGTCGTGTGACGTGGCGTGTGACGGTGGTTGTCTGACGTGTGACGTTGTTGTCTGACTATTGACGTGTGGCGGTGGTCGTGTGACGTGTGACGGTGGACATGTGGCGTGAGCCGTGACGTGTGACGGTGGTCGTCTGACTATTGACGTGTGACGTGGTCGTGTGACGTGGGTCGGGAAATCCCTCTCTGGTACCCGCTCTGTGAAGTTGTCCAGTTTGTAATCCAGGTGAGGAGTGATGCAGTAGTCTTCTGTTACCAGGGTTACGGTGGTGCTGACCTCCTGGCCGGCCAACCAGAGGCTTTCGGACAAAGCTGCTGCCAGAGCCCTCTCCTGGTCCCTCTGCCCTGTAATCAGACTGAGGGAGAGGAACAACATCAAGTGTCAGACAGTTGAGGCAGAGTGAACCACCTTCCTGTAGATGCAGCTTCATGTGGACATCCAGCGAAGACGTGGTGTCCGTCAGGGCTCTGTTGTTGTCTCCTTCTGTTTTCTACCAACATGCCGATGACACTCAGTTATACCCTCAGATCCTCACAGCTGAACAAACCTGATGCCAAACCTTCTGTGTCTGAGGTCGTCCTGTTGAGTGATGTTTAATACGAACCCCGTCTCTTGTATCGTCTCCACTTCTGACTTTCATGTTGCAGGTTTGTGTGACAGCATCTTGTTTACAGGTGGAAGTTTCACTCTGAACATGTCCTCACCTGGTCAGTGTCCGTCCGTCGGAGCTGCTCTGGCGGCTGAACAGCAGGTGTTTGATGACCCGAGCCTGGATGACCATCTGTACAGCCTGAGCTCCGCCCTGAAAAACACACCCAGCCAGGGGAGATGTCCACTGAACTAAAACAGTTAGTGCAGTGATTGAAACAGTCTTTGTAGAAGCAACAGAACAATGCAACTTTTTTAAACCTGTTGATGATTTGGTTTTGAGGCAAGTAGAAATCTTAATGTACTGACAAACAAGAAGTTGTTGTAGCTGTGTTAACACTTGAAGTGAGAGTACTACCAGTAGTAGTAGACAGTAGTACTACTGGTATCTGTACTATTAGTACCTGTACTACGAGTATCTGCACTATTAGTATCTGTACTGGTATCAGCAGGTATTTCTCACCGTGTCCATTTCTAGAGCGAAGGATAACTCAGAATTCAGCTGTCTGAACTGGAAGACAGATTTCCTCCACTCGTAGTTGAAGACATGAAACGTTCCACCAAACAAAATCCTCCTGAAGCTCTAAGAACGAAAAGGGTCAGAAACATGAGTTGGTCGCGATGAATCCAAATCTCCTTGAGTTACATGTACAATGATGAGTTCACTGCCATGTGAGGCTGCTGGAGCATCATGAATTGAGACTTTTTGAAGACATTATGACTTTTTGAGTCAATTTTCAGATTCTGAAACTTATGTGAACTTGTCAGAACCGGTCTGAGTTATGTGTTGGTTTGTTTTCTGTTGCGTGTCGACCTCTGTACCTTCGTCCTGACTGAATGTGATGTGTGTTCAGGCAACTGGTCGTCCGTCTCACCTCGGTCAGCTGGGGGGTGACCGGCGTTCCTCCAAGAGTCGGAGAGATGACCAGTCTCCTGGGGATGGAACAGACAGGTGGGATGGGCTTGTAGGGGGGAGGGTCCTCGTCTTGGTCCTCCTTCTTCCCCACATCCACCAGCCTCTGTGGAGATTTCTATGCAGATGATATTCAACTGTACGTCTCATTCAAAACTGATGAAGCTGACAAACTCACCACGTTCCTCAACTTTACAGTTAAATGCAAATAAAACTGAAAGTCCTGGTCGTAACTATGGTGTAATGTACTAACTACCATCCTCAAAGGTCCGAGTGTGGACGTCCGCCTGCAGAGAATATGAACTCATTAAAAAACAAGCACATGTTTATTCATATAAACTAATCATCGTTTAAATGATTTCTCTTCTTCACGGTGTTGGTGAAAACTTTCCTCCAGTGCTGCAGCTCGGACACCTGGAGCAGGATCTGCTGTAGCTCGGCCCCCATCTGAATACACACAGTTGACATTGTATATAAAGACGATCACTGACTGTATATAAAGACCATAACTGACTGTATATAAAGACCATCACTGACTGTATATAAAGACCATAACTGACTGTATATGAAGACGACCACTGACTGAATATAAAGACGATCACTGACTGTATATAAAGACGATCATTGACTGTATATAAAGACGATCGGCGACTGTATATAAAGACGATCACTGACTGTATATAAAGACGATCACTGACTGTATATAAAGACGACCACTGAGTGTATATAAAGACGACCACTGAGTGTATATAAAGACGATCACTGACTGTATATAAAGACGATCACTGACTGTATATAAAGACGATCACTGACTGCATATAAAGACGACCACTGAGTGTATATAAAGACGATCACTGACTGTATATAAAGACATTCACTGACTGAATATAAAGACGACCACTGACTGTATATAAAGACGATCAAGGTGGTCATGATGATTTCAGTGTTTAAACTCACCTGCTGCGTCTCGCTCATAATTTCTTCAGTCGTCTGAAAACAAACATTAAAACAGACGACAAGAAAGTCTGTTTGATTTTTATTGATAATAACGAAACGATCAATCCACCAACTACAACACTATCAGAGATGCTGTCCACTGAAAAATGTTAAGAATTTGCTTCATTTTTCAAATGACCTCAAATATCAGAGGTCCAGTGACGAATGACTCTCACTTCTCCACAACATTCAGAAGAATAAGGTGACATGGTTGGACAGCTGCTGCTCGGACCCTCTCCCTACCACCTTCTTTAAAACAGTTCAACTGCTGAGCATATGAGGAATTGGAAATCATCATTGGCTCTCTTCAATAAGGCATATTTCCTGCAGAACTGAAAACAGCTGTGATTAAACCACTCCTCAAAAAGAGCAACCGTGATGCTGAACTTATCTCCAACTAAAGGCCTTTTTATCAACTGAAAATATTCCTGTCAAAAGCAGACTCAGAAAACCCTTTGGTGTTTTCCTGTGAAGCACATTGTGTTGCCCTGGCTTAATAAATAAAGTTTGACTTGACTTCATCTTTAAATTAAAATCATCATCAGGATCCACTTCACTCTCTCACAAACACACACACACACAGTTTAATGTTATTTAATTCATATTCATTCATATATTTTATATTATTAAAGTCAAACATGAATCAGTCGACAGACAGTCTTACCTGCAGCCGATCAGAGAAGTAATTTACCAATGAGACTGGAGGCTGTTTATATAACACACACACACACACACACACACACACACACATTGTGTTTGTTCATTGATTAAATTATAGAAACAGTTTGATTTTCAGTTTAATTCACTTTCAGTTTAATTAATTAATGTAGATGTAAACTCAAACGGGGGTGAGGGGGCTGGGGGGGATGATGTGAATGAATGTGAATAAAAGACCTGTATTTTTTACAGTGCACCTTGACGACGTCCTGCTGAGTCTCTGCGTCACAGTGAAACACTGTCCTTTAATTGTCCGTCCACTACAATTAAACACATGATGGAAACAACAGGACACCGGAACCCCCCTGCAGGACCCCGGGGCCCCGTCCTTCATTGGAGGATCCGGGTCCTCAGACCGAATTGTTTGAGTCGGTCTGCTCTGTCAACACGTCCTGTTGAGACACTGCGTGTCGGTGTCCACTTTCTGGTTGTCGTCTCTCTTCACACTGAGCTTTCCTCAGTACATGAGGTCGGCCGCGCCGCCGCTCAGCTCCGACTCTTTGGTTTCCTGGAAGGGAAACTGGATTCCTGCCAGTCGGATCAGCAGGATGTTGAGTCCGTGGAGGAGGAAGATGAGGAAGAAGAGCCAGAAGGACCGGCCGTAGCGCTCGCTGTACGTCTGGAACACGAAGTTGACCTCGTTGAAGTTGGCGATCCGGTCCGTGAGATGATGGAGCTTCACCTCCGACGCAAACAGGATCATTATCAGAGAGCTGCACACACCTGAGGACACGAGAGAGTGGACGCTGTCACATCGCAGGTCAACTCAAATACATTTCAACTGTTTTGACTTGTTTCTAATTTTAACATAATTACACAATCGTGCACTTAACCAGATCCTGGTCCTCAGTCCTGAACCCAGTCCTGAACCCTGTCCCTAACCCAGTCCTGAACCCTGTCCCTAACCCTGTCCTGAACCCAGTCCTGAACCCTGTCCCTAATACAGTCCTGAACCCAGTCCTGAACCCTATCCCTAACCCTGTCCTGAACCCAGTCCTGAACCCTGTCCCTAATACAGTCCTGAACCCAGTCCTGAACCCTATCCCTAACCCTGTCCTGAACTCAGTCCTGAACCTTGTCCTGACCTCAGTATTATCAATAACGAATAATAAAGGATCAATAACCTGTAAGAGGTCTGATCACATCTGACCCGTCACTGATGTAACAAGGTGTTTCTTACAGCAGATGAAGGTCCACAGGTAAAGTCCCATGGGGCCTTGCAGCGTCTCGTAGGGTCGTCCGAAGGCGTTGAAGAAGAAGAAGCCGGTGGCCACGGAGGAGAAGAGGATCACAGCACCACACAAGAAGATGACAGAGACATGGAGGCCGGCAGGGACGGAGCTCAGCAGGTCCGGGAAGACTAGAGAGGACGCAGCATTCAGTTGTACAGTGTAGTCAGATTAATTTGTAAAGTGTAGTCAGATTCAGTTTTACAGTGTAGTCAGATTCAGTTTTACAGTGGTCCAATTCAGTTTTACAGAGTAGTCAGATTCAGTTGTACAGTGTATTCAGATTCAATTTTAGTGTAGCCAGAATCAGTTTTACAGTGTAGTCAGATAATAATAATAATACATTTCAGTTATACAGCACTTGTACAGTTGTTCAGTGGTCAGATTCAGTAGTACAGTGTAGTGAGATTCAGTTGTACAGTATAGTCAGATTCAGTTTTACAGTGTATTCAGAATCAGTTTTACAGTGTATTCAGATTCAGTTGTTCAGTGTAGTCAGATTCAGTTGTCCAGTGTAGTGAGATTCAGTTGTACAGTGTAGTCAGATTCAGTTGTTCAGTGTAGTGATATTCAGTTGTGCAGTGTAGTGAGATTCAGTTGTACATGTAGTCAGATTCAGTTGAACAGTGTATTCGAATTCAGTTGTTCAGTGTAGTCAGATTCAGTTGTTCAGTGTAGTCAGATTCAGTTGTTCAGTGTAGTCAGATTCAGTTGTGCAGTGTAGTGAGATTCAGTTATACAGTGTAGTCAGATTCAGTTGTACAGTGGTCAGATTCAGTTGTACAGTGTAGTCGGATTCAGTTGTACAGTGTAGTCGGATTCAGTTGTACAGTGTAGTCAGATTCAGTTTACAGTGTAGTCAGATTCTGTTTTCCAGTGGTCAGATTCAGTTTTACAGTGTAGTCAGATTCAGTTTTCCAGTGGTCAGATTCAGTTGTACAGTGTAGTCAGATTCAGTTTACAGTGTAGTCAGATTCAGTTTTCCAGTGGTCAGATTCAGTTTACAGTGTAGTCGGATTCAGTTTTCCAGTGGTCAGATTCAGTTGTACAGTGTAGTCAGATTCAGTTTTACAGTGTATTCAGAATCAGTTTTACAGTGTATTCAGATTCAGTTGTTCAGTGTAGTCAGATTCAGTTGTCCAGTGTAGTGAGATTCAGTTGTACAGTGTAGTCAGATTCAGTTGTTCAGTGTAGTGATATTCAGTTGTGCAGTGTAGTGAGATTCAGTTGTACATGTAGTCAGATTCAGTTGAACAGTGTAGTCAGATTCAGTTAAACAGTGTATTCGAATTCAGTTGTTCAGTGTAGTCAGATTCAGTTGTTCAGTGTAGTCAGATTCAGTTGTGCAGTGTAGTGAGATTCAGTTATACAGTGTAGTCAGATTCAGTTGTACAGTGGTCAGATTCAGTTGTACAGTGTAGTCGGATTCAGTTGTACAGTGTAGTCGGATTCAGTTGTACAGTGTAGTCAGATTCAGTTTACAGTGTAGTCAGATTCTGTTTTCCAGTGGTCAGATTCAGTTTTACAGTGTAGTCAGATTCAGTTTTCCAGTGGTCAGATTCAGTTGTACAGTGTAGTCAGATTCAGTTTACAGTGTAGTCAGATTCAGTTTTCCAGTGGTCAGATTCAGTTTACAGTGTAGTCGGATTCAGTTTTCCAGTGGTCAGATTCAGTTGTACAGTGTAGTCAGATTCAGTTTTACAGTGTATTCAGAATCAGTTTTACAGTGTATTCAGATTCAGTTGTTCAGTGTAGTCAGATTCAGTTGTCCAGTGTAGTGAGATTCAGTTGTACAGTGAAGTCAGATTCAGTTGTTCAGTGTAGTGATATTCAGTTGTGCAGTGTAGTGAGATTCAGTTGTACAGTATAGTCAGATTCAGTTTTACAGTGTATTCAGAATCAGTTTTACAGTGTATTCAGATTCAGTTGTTCAGTGTAGTCAGATTCAGTTGTTCAGTGTAGTGATATTCAGTTGTGCAGTGTAGTGAGATTCAGTTGTACATGTAGTCAGATTCAGTTGAACAGTGTAGTCAGATTCAGTTAAACAGTGTATTCAAATTCAGTTGTTCAGTGTAGTCAGATTCAGTTGAACAGTGTAGTCAGATTAAGTTTTACAGTGAATTCAGAATCAGTTTGACAGTGTATTCAGATTCAGTTGTTCAGTGTAGTCAGATTCAGTTGTGCAGTGTAGTGAGATTCAGTTATACAGTGTAGTCAGATTCAGTTGTACAGTGTAGTCAGATTCAGTTGTACAGTGGTCAGATTCAGTTGTACAGTGTAGTCGGATTCAGTTGTACAGTGTAGTCGGATTCAGTTGTACAGTGTAGTCAGATTCAGTTTCCAGTGTAGTCAGATTCAGTTTTCCAGTGGTCAGATTCAGTTGTACAGTGTCGTCAGATTCAGTTTTCCAGTGTAGTCAGATTCAGTTTTCCAGTGTAGTCAGATTCAGTTGTACAGTGGTCAGATTCAGTTGTACAGTGTAGTCAGATTCAGTTTACAGTGTAGTCGGATTCAGTTTTCCAGTGGTCAGATTCAGTTTACAGTGTAGTCAGATTCAGTTTACAGTGTAGTCGGATTCAGTGTTCCAGTGGTCAGATTCAGTTTTCCAGTGTAGTCAGATTCAGTTTTACAGTGGTCAGATTCAGTTTTACAGTGGTCAGATTGGGTTGTACAGTGTAGTCAGATTCAGTTTTACAGTGGTCAGATTCAGTTGTACAGTGTAGTCAGATTCAGTTTACAGTGTAGTCGGATTCAGTTTTACAGTGGTCAGATTCAGTTGTACGGTGTAGTCGGATTCAGTTGTACAGTGTAGTCAGATTCAGTTTTCCAGTGGTCACATTCAGTTCTTCAGTGGTCACATTCAGTTGTACAGTGTAGTTAAGCAGGGACAGAGCAGCTTTGTTCAGACAGAAACATCATTAGTGAGACACCAGTCAGTCCTCAGAGTCCTGGATCTGGATCTGAGTCTGGGTCTGGGTTAAAGAACTCTGGGTTAAAGACTGACATGGTGTGTCTGACACATACACCTGAGCACGATGCATTGTGGGTATTAACTTTCTCATGGTGGAGTTCTTCTCTCCACAATCTGTCATATTGTGACGTCTCCAGTTGATTGATTGATTGATTGATTGACTTTTGCTGGGACATGTCGTTACATGTCTGTGACGTCACTGTGACGTCACAGTTCAGATTTTCTGATCATTATCATCTTAATGACTTTACTGTAAAGTGACCTAGTGGCACGTGACCACACGTTCATAGCGTCATCAGCGTGAAGTCACGCTTCGTTGTGTATAACTCACATGAGAACCGGGACGCTCGGCCCCCGAGGCCGCACTGCTTCACCCGGTGTCCGTGGAACAGCCCGTAGCTCACCTCGCCCAGGAACTTGTCCAGCTCGGGTCCGGTGGCGTTCACCAGCTCGGCCCCGGTCCGGCACAGCACGGTCCCGTCGAGCCAGAACGGAAGTCCGGTGGCCACCGCGGCCGTGAGGGCGCACGAGAGGCCGAGGAGTCCGGAGATGGAGAAGATGAGCTGCTTCTGTCGGCTCGGCATGGTGGTGGGACGGAAGCTGGGAGGGGCTGACGTCATCTTCCCAGCAGGACCCCCACCACCACCCCCCTCTGAACGACCTGAGAGATTTAATGAGCGAAGCCTCGAAACGACGGATCATTAAACAGACGACACGCCGCTGCCTGCGCTCCAGGTCACCATGGCAACAAGGGGTCAAATTACATGGGGGGGGCAGTGAACTGATGACAGATGGGGCACGAACTCGTTGTCAAAGTCTGTCCTGGTGGCGCCTCCTGGTGGCGGGAACTCACTACATGTATGTGTTTGTGTTTGTGTGTGTGCGTGTGTGTGTGCGTGTTTGTGTGTGTGTTTGTGTGTATGCGTGTTTGTGTGTGTGTGTGCGTGTTTGTGTGTGTGTGTGCGTGTTTGTGTGTATGCGTGTTTGTGTGTGTGTGTGCGTGTTTGTGTGTGTGTTTGTGTGTATGCGTGTTTGTGTGTGTGTTTGTGTGTATGCGTGTTTGTGTGTGTGTGTGCGTGTTTGTGTGTGTGTGTGCGTGTTTGTGTGTGTGTGTGTGTGCGTGCGTGTGCGTGTGTGCTCGTGCGTTTGTGTGTGTGCGTGTTTGTTTGTGTGTATGTGTGTGTGTGCGTGTTTGTTTATGTGTGTGTGTGTGTGTGTGTGCGTGCTTGTGTGTTTGTATGTGTGCGTGTGTGTGTTAATGTGACTTTTAAAAGTCCATTTCCTTGTTTAGTGTAAAGTTTGTTTTCAGTTTGACAGTTGATCGATGAATGAATCAATCAATCAGTTGACAGATAATCTACATGAACTATATGTCAAAGAGCCCCGCCCCTCCCCCCCTCCGTCGTGATGACGCGGGCACGTTCAGACACGTCACGCGCAGACTGAGTCTGAGCGTCGGACCGAGGCTCGGTCAGAGAGAGCGGAGCCGCTGCAGGAGCAGCCCGTCATGAGGTGAGTGAAGCGGCTGGTGTGTGAGTGAGAGCCGGGGAGACAGAGGCAGCGACTTCCCCTCGGTCCGTGTGAGCGCCGGTATCAGCTGATCAGATCAATCCATCATGATATTGATTTTATGATCCACAGGTTTCCTTTGCTCCTGTATGACTATGACGTTCTAATAAAGTTATACTAATATTTTTAAAACTTTTTTAATAAAGTTATAAGTTATTATATTGGCGTGTGAAGTGTCATGATGTCATACCCGACTCTCGCCATGTGACGTTTCAGGTCGTTTGTGTTTCTCGTCCTTGTGATGCTCGTGGTCGACGCTCAGCCTTCGTCTCTGTCCGACATGTACGGCAGCCTGCACTCACCAAACTTCCCAGAGCCGTATCCCCGAGAGACGCAGCTGCGCTGGAACATCAGTGTTCCTGACGGCTTCCAGATCAAACTTTACTTCAGCCACTTCGACCTGGAGCCGTCCTACCTGTGTGAGTACGACTTCGTCAAGGTGAGGCAGCAAGGCATCATGGGAAGTTTTCACCTTCCATGTGAGAAACCATCAGTTTGTTAACGAGCTTCATTTAGTGCAACGTTGGGGCACCAGGGGCCTCAGACCCCCAGAGCCCACAGACCCCCAGGGGCCCCAGACTCCCAGGGGCCTCAGACCCCCAGATCCCACAGACCCCCAGGGGCCCCAGACTCCCAGGGGCCTCAGACCCCCAGATCCCACAGACCCCCAGATCCCACAGACCCCCAGATCCCACAGACCCCCAGGGGCCCAGGGGCCTCAGACCCCCAGATCCCACAGACCCCCAGATCCCACAGACCCCCAGGGGCCCAGGGGCCTCAGACCCCCAGATCCCACAGACCCCCAGGGGCCCAGGGGCCTCAGGCCTCATGTTGACTGCAATTCTGGAGGTTTTCCAGCAGAACAGTAACAAGACGTTTCTCTGAAGAAAGTTTCCATTGTGTGTGTGTGTGTGTGTGTGTGAGTGAGTGAGTGAGTGAGTGAGTGCGTGCGTGCGTGCGTGAGTGAGTGTGTGCGCGTGCGCGAGCGAGCGAGCGTTTGTGTGTGTGTGAGTGAGTGAGTGAGTGAGTGAGTGAGTGAGTGTGTGTGTGTGTGTGAGAGAGTGTGTGAGAGTGTGTGTGTGTGTGTGTGACCTGCTGTTCATTGACTTCCACAGTAATCTGTGGTGAATTGTAGATAAGACTGGAGCCTGCAGGGTATGTTAACACGGACAGACTGTCAGGTCAAGCTACAGACACTCGTGTCAGTTGTGAAGCAACAGACACTCGTGTCAGCTGTGGAGCTACAGACACTCGTGTCAGTTGTGGAGCTACAGACACAGTTAGAGACCAGACAAACCAACTCAGTGATCTGTGAGAACTTTTCATCTTGAATGTAACTTGATCAAAAATACATATTTTTCATTTGAATGAATGTTTATCTGACGTGTTCCTTTGTGGATGTTTCTGTTCGCAGGTGGAGGCAGAGTCTGAGGTTCTGGGTCTGTTCTGTGGGCGGGACGAGACGGACACGGAGGCGGTTCCAGGTCAGCAGGTCGTCACCTCCCCCAGACACTCGCTGAGCGTCGTCTTCTCCTCCGACTTCTCCAACGAGGAGAGAAACTCTGGCTTCATGGCTCATTACAGAGCAGAGGGTGAGATACTATATACTATTCATATATATATCATATGAATAGTATGTAGTATATATATATATATCCTCTCCAGATGTGGACGAGTGCAGTGACCGTGGTGATGAAGATGAAGATCTGATCTGTGATCATTTCTGTCACAACTTTATCGGAGGATACTACTGCTCCTGTCGCTATGGTTACCTGCTGCACACTGACAACCGCACCTGCAGAGGTGAGTGTGTCCTGAGGGGGGCGCTGCACATGGAGATGGAGGTCGTGTTGTCGTGACGACGTGTTGACAGCACAGAATAGTTGACTCAAACTGTGTGTCGGAGATTTTCAAACATAATCAGATTAAACTTGTTGACATGTGAACTGTTTCACAGCAGATCTGAATTCCAGTAGCTGATCCTGAGCACACACACACACACACACACACACACACACACACACACACACAGTTTAGAACCAGGTTCACACGTTGGACGTCAGAGTGTCTGTTCAGTCTCTGGACTCTGAACCTCTGTCTGACTGATAACAGCTGCTGATTGGTGGTAAATATTTATATGTGCTTCACACACACACACACACACACACACACACACACACAAACACACACACACACACACACACACACACACTAACACACAGCTGCTCACTAACGTGTTTCTGTGTGTGTTCAGTGGAATGTAGTGATGGTGTGTTCAGGGAACGCTCCGGAGTTCTGAGCAGTGTAGATTTTCCCGCTCCGTATCCAAAGAGCTCTGAGTGTTCGTATCGTATCGAGGTGGAGACCGGCTTCAGGCTCCGCCTCCAGTTTGAGCCCGACTTTGACGTGGAGGATCATCCTGACGTCAGGTGTCCCTACGACTACGTCAAGGTGGGAGGAACACACACACACACACACACACACACACACACACACGTTAGTGAGCAGCTGTGTGTGTTTGTGTGTGTGTGTGCGTGTGTGTGTGTGTGTGTCAGATCACAGCAGGCAGCAGTGAGTTCGGTCCGTTCTGTGGATCTCGATCTCCAGGCATCATTCAGACTGACAGCAACATCGTCACCGTCGACTTCCACAGCGACAACTCTGGAGATAACCTGGGGTGGAAGATGACGTACACATCCACAGGTTTATATAACCAACAAACACTTTATATATACTACAAACACTGTTATAAACAGATCCACAGGTTTATATAACCTACATACACTGTAATATACACATCCACAGGTTTATATAACCAACAAACACTTTATATATACTACAAACACTGTTATAAACAGATCCACAGGTTTATATAACCAACAAACACTTTATATATACTACAAACACTGTTATAAACAGATCCACAGGTTTATATAACCTACAAACACTTTATATATACTACAAACACTGTTATAAACAGATCCACAGGTTTATATAACCAACAAACACTTTATATATACTACAAACACTGTTATATACACATCCACAGGTTAATATAACCTACAGACACTGTTATATACACATCCACAGGTTTATATAACCAACAAACACTTTATATATACTACAAACACTGTTATATACACATCCACAGGTTTATATAACCAACAAACACTTTATATATACTACAAACACTGTTATAAACAGATCCACAGGTTTATATAACCAACAAACACTTTATATATACTACAAACACTGTTATAAACAGATCCACAGGTTTATATAACCTACAAACACTTTATATATACTACAAACACTGTTATAAACAGATCCACAGGTTTATATAACCTACATACACTGTTATATACACATCCACAGGTTTATATAACCAACAAACACTTTATATATACTACAAACACTGTTATATACACATCCACAGGTTAATATAACCTACAGACACTGTTATATACACATCCACAGGTTTATATAACCAACAAACACTTTATATATACTACAAACACTGTTATATACACATCCACAGGTTTATATAACCTACAGACACTGTATATATACTACAAACACTGTTATATACACGTTCACAGGTTTATATAACCTACAAACACTGTTATATACACATCCCCAGGTTTATATAACCTACAAACACTTTATATATTCTACAAAACTGTTATAAACACATCCACAGGTTTATATAACCTGCAAACACTTAATATATACTACAAACACTGTTATATACACATCCACAGGTTAATATAACCTACAGACACTGTTATATACACATCCACAGGTTTATATAACCTGCAAACACTTAATATATACTACAAACACTGTTATAAACACATCCACATGTTTATATAACCTACAAAAACTTTATATACTACAAACACTGTTATGAAAACATCCACAGGTTTAAATAACCTACAAACACTGTTATATACACATCCACAGGTTTATATATGTTCAAACACTGTTATAAACACATCCACATGTTTATATAACCTACAAACACTTTATATACTACAAACACTGTTATGAAAACATCCACAGGTTTAAATAACCTACAAACACTGTTATATACACATCCACAGGTTTATATATGTTCAAACACTGTTATAAACACTTCCTCGGGTTTATATAACCTACAAACACTCATATACGTTCACAGAACCTATAAACAGATCCACAGGTTTATATAACCTACATACACTGTAATATACACATCCACAGGTTTATATAACCAACAAACACTTTATATATACTACAAACACTGTTATAAACAGATCCACAGGTTTATATAACCAACAAACACTTTATATATACTACAAACACTGTTATAAACAGATCCACAGGTTTATATAACCTACAAACACTTTATATATACTACAAACACTGTTATAAACAGATCCACAGGTTTATATAACCAACAAACACTTTATATATACTACAAACACTGTTATATACACATCCACAGGTTAATATAACCTACAGACACTGTTATATACACATCCACAGGTTTATATAACCAACAAACACTTTATATATACTACAAACACTGTTATATACACATCCACAGGTTTATATAACCAACAAACACTTTATATATACTACAAACACTGTTATAAACAGATCCACAGGTTTATATAACCAACAAACACTTTATATATACTACAAACACTGTTATAAACAGATCCACAGGTTTATATAACCTACAAACACTTTATATATACTACAAACACTGTTATAAACAGATCCACAGGTTTATATAACCTACATACACTGTTATATACACATCCACAGGTTTATATAACCAACAAACACTTTATATATACTACAAACACTGTTATATACACATCCACAGGTTAATATAACCTACAGACACTGTTATATACACATCCACAGGTTTATATAACCAACAAACACTTTATATATACTACAAACACTGTTATATACACATCCACAGGTTTATATAACATACAAACACTGTTATAAACACATCCACAGGTTTATATAACCTACAGACACTGTATATATACTACAAACACTGTTATATACACGTTCACAGGTTTATATAACCTACAAACACTGTTATATACACATCCCCAGGTTTATATAACCTACAAACACTTTATATATTCTACAAAACTGTTATAAACACATCCACAGGTTTATATAACCTGCAAACACTTAATATATACTACAAACACTGTTATATACACATCCACAGGTTAATATAACCTACAGACACTGTTATATACACATCCACAGGTTTATATAACCTGCAAACACTTAATATATACTACAAACACTGTTATAAACACATCCACATGTTTATATAACCTACAAACACTTTATATACTACAAACACTGTTATGAAAACATCCACAGGTTTAAATAACCTACAAACACTGTTATATACACATCCACAGGTTTATATATGTTCAAACACTGTTATAAACACATCCACATGTTTATATAACCTACAAACACTTTATATACTACAAACACTGTTATGAAAACATCCACAGGTTTAAATAACCTACAAACACTGTTATATACACATCCACAGGTTTATATATGTTCAAACACTGTTATAAACACTTCCTCGGGTTTATATAACCTACAAACACTCATATACGTTCACAGAACCTAACTACAGACGCACCACTGAGCTGTTTAAAGAACATTTTCTTGTGATGCTTTTATTTTGTCCGAACAGGAAGTCAGTGTCCGGTGCCTGAGACTCCGCCCAACGCTGTGATGAACCCTGTCCAATCAGAATACTCCTTCAAAGACCACATCCTGTTCACCTGTGAGCCTGGATATAGACTGATGAAGGTGAGCTGCCACTACAGACACCACAGACACTACAGATTCCACATACAACACAGACACTTCAGACACTTCAGACACACAGACACCACAGACACCACAGACACCACACACACTACAGACACCACAGACACACAGACACTACAGACACCACAGACACCACAGACACTACAGACACCAAAGACACCACACACTACAGACACCACAGACACTACACACACCACAGACACTACAGACACAAAAAGACACCACACACACTACAGACACCACAGACACACAGACACTACAGACACCACAGACACAATAGACACTACAGACACCACAGATTCCACAGTCACCACAGACTCTACAGATTCTGCAGACACGACAGACAACACAGACACTACAGACACTACAGACGTGTGCTGACCCTCCTCCCTGCAGGACGGGGACTCTCTGGACCAACTCCAGCTGGACTGTGGTTCTGACGGGTCCTGGAGCAGCAGACTTCCTCAGTGTCAGAGTAAGTTCTGCTGCGGCGCCCTCTACCGGAGGGACTGAGAACTTCATGAGACACAAAGTTTCACTTCAACATTTTGACAGAAGTTCACATTTCTATAATTGTTTGATTTGATTTAAATTCACACCCTTCAGTGTGAATCTGATGCAGAACTGACAGGATCACAGACACAATCACAGACGTCAGTTGTTCTGTCATTTCTATATTGTGTAAAATGTTAGACATTGCCACGGAGACGTTCAGTAAAATAATGATGAAGTTATTAAACATTCACAACATTTATTCATTAAAATAATAAAAATATGGATTTGATCGGTGACGATCAGATTCAATATTCATGTGTTCACGTTCATGTATCGTCATTTCATATTCATGTGTTCACTTTCATGTGTCGTCATTTCATATTCACGTGTTCACCTTCATGTTATGTCATTTAATATATAATTTGTTCACGTTCATGTGTCATCATTTCATATTCATGTGTTCACCTTAATGTGTTTTAATTTCATATTCATATGTTCACGTTCATGTGTCTTCATTTCATATTCATGTGTTCACCTTCATGTGTCGTCATTTCATATTCATGTGTTCACCTTCATGTGTCGTCATTTAATATTTCATGTGTTCACCTTCATGTGTCATCATTTCATATTCAATTGTTCACCTTCATGTGTCGTCATTTCATATTCATGTGTTCACGTTCATGTGTCGCCATTTCATATTCATGCGTTCACTTTCATGTATCGTCATTTCACGTTCATGTGTCGTCATTTCATATTTCATGTGTTCACTTTCATGTGTCGTCATTTCATATTCATGTATTCACGTTCATGTAACTTCATTTCATATTTCATGTGTTTACGTTCATGTGTCGTCATTTCATATTTATGTGTTCACGGTCATGTATCGTCTCACGTCATCATGTCGTTTCCTCACTTCAGTGAAATATGATATTTATTTTTAAATCATGTTTTCACAGATTAAAACTGAGAAACAAAGTTATTAAAGAACCAATCTGAGGCGGGTGAATAGAATATTTAAATATTAAAATATAGATATAATTATATAATCTTTACATCTTTATCTATAACGACTTCAGTTCAGCGTTGATCTCTTTAGCTCCGCCTTCTTGTTCGGACTGAAAGCTGATTGGCTTTTGTCTCTGTCCAGTGGTGGATTGTGGGAGTCCGCAGGCGGTCCACATGGCTGACGTGGTGTTTGGTAACCATGACAATAGCACACTGTTCGGATCGACCGTCCGCTACGTGTGCCGGGGTGACGCGTTCGACCTGAACGCCAGCAACAGTGAGCTGATGAATATTATGAATTATTATTATGAATCTGATCCGATGAGTCTCAGTGAAGAGATGAAAACTGTGTCGCAGATTCGTACAGCTGTGGACCAGAGGGACGGTGGACCAGTGCAGAGTCAGGACTCAGGCTCCCGAGCTGTTCTCAAGGTGTGTGTGTGTCTGCTTGTGTCAGATGAATATTTATGAATCGTGATAAGTTCATGTTGAGTGAACTCTGACTCTCGGGTCCATGTGTCTGTCCAGCCTGCGGACGCCCGTCCCGCGCTCTGCCCCCTCAAGTGAAGCGGATCGTGGGCGGGCGGAGCGCCGAGCCGGGCCTCTTCCCCTGGCACGTCCTGCTGAGTGTGGAGGATCTGACCCGGGTCCCAGAGGACCGCTGGTTCGGGTCCGGGGCCCTGCTGTCCGAGTCCTGGGTCCTGACGGCAGCTCACGTCCTGAGGGCCCAGAGGAGGGACGCCAGCATCGTGGCTGTGGCCCCCGAACACGTGAAGGTCAGAGGGCGGATTCATCAAACATTCAAACATAAATATAAATGTGTATCATGAATGACTTCTTGTTCATACTTTATTTTGAAAGATTTTCATTTTTTATATTTTATATTCATTTTTTTAGGAAATTTTTCTGTTTCAGTTAAACATGAGATGCTGCCGAACAGTGTGTTGTTTGAGTATTTATATATACATATATATGTACATATATATATATATATATATATATATATATATATATATATACACACACACACGTTTATATACATACAGTATATGTGTGTGTGTATATATACGTATATATGTATATATATATATGTGTGTGTGTGTATATAGACATACATACACATATATATACACATATATTTCTATATATATGTTTATACAAGTGTGATGGTGAGTTGTTGTTTCAGACTGTGTCTCTCTGTGTATATAATATACATATATATAATATATGTATATTATATATATATGACAGGTGTTCCTTGGTCTCCATGACGCCCGGGACAAGCGTCTGTCCACCAGACGCTCGGTGGAGACGATCGTCCTTCATCCAAACTTTCAACCCGACAACTACAACAACGACATCGCGCTGCTGAAGCTGACGGAGCGGGTGGAGTTTAACTCCGTCATCCGTCCGGTCTGTCTCCCCCCGCCGGACGACCAGGTGGGAAAAATATGGATTAAAGAAAAAAAAGATATGAAAATAACTTCTTTTAAAAAAAAATCTATAAATATTTTGAGAAATTTAAGATTCTGTTAAAAAGTTAAGTTCAGTGATTTATGAATATGATATTTTCAGAAAGTTAGGACACACCCACTTGACCACAGGTTGACCTTTGACCTCTCTCTTCATCAGGACGACCCCTCCTCACCTGTCCCTAACTCTCTGGGCGTAGTTGCCGGTTGGGGGATCACCGTCCCCAACGTCTCCTCCTCGACCCCAGGTGACCCCCCCTCACTGACCTCTGACCTCCTGCAGTACGTGAAGCTGCCGGTGGTTCCTCAGGACGAGTGTCAGGCGAGCTACGCCTCGCGCTCCGTCAGCTACAACATCACAGACAACATGTTCTGTGCCGGGTTCTTCGAGGGGGGGAGGGACACCTGCCTGGGGGATAGCGGGGGGGCGTTTGTGATGGAGGACGAGGTCAGCCGGGGGTGGGTGGTGTTTGGGTTGGTGTCCTGGGGGGGGCCGGAGGAGTGTGGGAGTCAGAGGGTGTACGGAGTCTACACGCGGGTGGCTAAATATGTGGAGTGGCTTCAGCACCACCTTCAGGCTGCTGCCCCCTGGTGGTGAGAGAGAGACCACAGCTACAGCTGAGACACACACGTGTATATATATATATATATATATATATATATATATATACATATTGACATATATACATGTGTATATATATAAACACTATTTTTTTCTGTATTCAACTTATTTTTAACTTCAAACCTGATTCATGTTCACGAACCCAAACACATCACTAAGACTACGCCTCCGATACAACAAAACATTTTCTGATTCATAAACATCTGAACGACAACAAAGAGAAATCAGATTCATCTGTTGGACATCTGCTGAACATCTGTTGAAGATCTGTTTCTGTCCCACAATCCTCTGGGGTTTTACGTCACTGCCCGTCTTCAGTCCTTTGCTCTAGCGCCACCTTCAGGACAGACCTGACAACACCACCAGTGTGTGTTAATGTGTTTATTCATGTTTGTATTCAAATGTTTCATTATGAAAAATACAGCAGGTGGTTTTATATTATGTATAAATTATATAAACATCTTCATGAATGAACCTGAGTCTTGTGATCACGTCAAGTTTCATGAATTTGATAATTTTTGTGTCATCAAATGTCGAATATTTGTACATGAAACGATCAACGTCGTCATCATCAACACAGTGATGTCACAGTGATGTCACAGTGATGTCACAGTGATGTCACAGTGATGTCAGCACCTGGGACCAAAGAGTAGCAGAGGGTCAGTTCCTGTTGTTAACAATGATGATGATGATGGTGATGATGATGAGGAGGAGGAGGAGGAGGATTATGAGGTGGAGGATGATGAGGATGATGAGAAGGAGGAGGAGGCGGATTATGAGATAGAGGATAATGAGGACGAGGAAGAGGATGAGGAGCAGGAGGATGATGATGAAGAGGAAGATGAGGAGGATGGGGAGCAGGAGGCTGATGACGGAGAGGAGGATGATGAGGAGGAGGAAGGTGATGAGGTAGAGGAGCAGGAGGATGATGAAGAGGAGGAGGAGGATGATGAGGAGGACGAGGATGAGGAGGATGATGACGCTCTGTCAGTCCGCGGACACTTCCTGTGGAGGCGGAGCCTGTAACAGGACACATCTGTAAAACTAGACTGTGGTTTGTGAGGGAGATTTGAATCCTGCAACCTTCATCTTCTTCATCATCTTCATCATCATCTTCAGGTCGAGGTCTCTCAGCTCACGGTGCTGTTCAGGTCCGGCCTCGGGTCTGGTCTCGGGTCCAGTCTTTCCATCGTGTCTCTCATCCAGTCCAGGAAGTTTCCCAGTCGGGTGTAGACGCCGTATTTCCCATCAGCAGCACATTTCTCTCCCCAGCTGATGACGCCCGTCAGGAACCACGTCCCCCTGTAGTTCACCACAAACGGTCCCCCGCTGTCCCCGCTGCAGGCGTCCACACCGTCATCCAGGTACCCGGCACAGAACATGTTGTCTGTGATCACCTGGGGGAGATGACACGAGACACAAGACACAAGAGAAACATGAAGTACTGTGCTGTACTACTGTACTGAACTACTGTACTTTTGTACTGTACTAATGTACTGGAGGACCCTGACCCAGCTGAGTGGAGTGTGTTGCTGTCACCTGTTCAGTCGACGCCCTGCAGGACTCGTAGCTGACCACTGGGAGCGCCACCTTCCGCAGGAAGCGGGACGAGCGGCCCATGAAGCGCGTGAGGCCCCAGCCCGACGCCACCCCCCAGTGGTTCTCCTGAGAACACACACAGTCCCACCTGCAGCTCTAAACACACTCTTATTCACCTGAACACGTGTGAGGTCAAACACAACTTTACCCTCAGCAGGTACTGGGACAGGTGGGCATCGGGCAGACAGGCGGGGGCCGCGGTCGGGCCCCTGATGACAGGCCGGGCCAGGAGGACCAGAGCGACGTCACTGTCAAAGGTGAACGAGTGGAAGTGAGGGTGAACGAAAACCTTCTGGATCTTGATCTGCTGCTCACCGGGATCAGGACGCTGCTTATCATAGTCTCCTGCAGCGCACACACACACACACACACACACACACAAACACACACACACAGATCATTACAAACATCATCACATCACAGACTCTGGTCTCGTCTGTTTTCATCTGGATCTACAGGGACTCATGCACCACACAAACACACACACACACACACACGCACACGCTCACACACACGCTCACACACACGCGCACACACACACGCACACACACACACACACACACACACCTATAGTAACGTGGTCTGCAGACTCTTCGAAGCAGTGAGCAGCAGAGACGACCCACTGGTCAGAAACCAGAGTCCCTCCACAGAAACCACGACCATCAGACCTGCGGATCAGAACCTGAACACACACACACACACACAGGTTGGATCATTAACAACAATAATAATAATAATAATAATAGTAATAATAATAACAATAATAATAGTAATAATAATAATAATAATAATAATAATAATAATAACCGACCTGCCACGGACTCCCTCCTGGTTTCTCCAGATCTCCTCCCACAATGCGAGGTGACACGCGCCCCCCTCCCCCCTCCCCCTCCCCCCTCTGTACAGATGTTGCGTTCACTGTCGCCTCGGTTAAATTCAGTTCAGGATCCCAGCTGTGTGTCACGTTGTCTTCTGTCTCCACGGTGACGTTGTCCCACAGAGAGCGTCTCCCAGGCCACAGCGCCACCTGCTGGCGACCACAGGGAAATGACACTGCACACAGAGTCAAGTATCAGTAGTACTATGTGCAGTACAGTATGCGTAGTACTTTGTGCAGTAGTTACAGTATCAGTAGTACTTTCTGCAGTAGTTACAGTACCAGTAGTACTTTATGCAGTAGTTACAGTATCAGTAGTACATTGTGTAGTAGTTACAGTATCAGTAGTACTTTGTGCAGTAGTTACAGTATCAGGAGTAATATGGGCAGTAGTTACAGTATCAGTAGTACATTGTGTAGTAGTTACAGTATCAGTAGTACTTTGTGCAGTAGTTACAGCATCAGTAGTACTCTGTGCAGTAGTTACAGTAGTAACCATGGTACTTACCGGTCTGGGAGCAGCTCTGTCCGTCAGGCTCCAGTTTGAATCCCATAGCGCAGCCACACTGAACTCCAGTGCCCCCTGTCCCGTCTCTACAGTACTGCACACAGCCTCCGTTTCTATAGCGACACTCCTCTACCGCTTCACATAGTCACATACAATCATTAATCAATCATCTATCAATATTACACGTCAAGGTTATTGAAAATCTGGTGTATTGATTATGTGATGTGTGAATTCTATAAATGAAGAGGATTTATTTCTGTCAACTGAAGTTTTTTTAAATGAACAAACTGCTAATCATGTTTAGGACGTTGGGGTGACGTCACATTGACATAACAGTGACATCACAGTGACATCACAGAATGTTGTTGAACAGTTATTATGAATACCCTTCCTCTAACATTCCTGTAACGTTCCTCTAACGACCAAAACAATAGTTGTCTGATATAATATAAAAGACCTGTGGCCACAGGAGACTGGACAGGACAGACTCAGCTCTCACCTGATTGGCAGGTGTCTCCGTGGTACTGAGGAGGACAGAGACACAGGAAGTCTCCTCGGTCCAGAGTGCAGATCCCTCCGTTCACACAGGGGTTCGTCCGACAGGGGTTCAGACCTATGACACTCGAACACAACACGACTGGTTCAGACTGGTACATTGATGATGTCACCAGAATCAAAGTGAAGGTTAATGAATTCGATTTCAATGAATCATCAGATCATCGATTAATAAACCAATCCTAATCATAAATGACTCAATTAATAATCAATACAAGAGCAGTGAATATGATCATCTGAACATTATTGATGATGTTTAACTCACTTTTGTATCTGAACCAAAACTCCAGCTGTGGAACAAAAACACAGAGTGGAACATCTGCTGTGACCTCTAACCTCTGAGAGGATTACATTTATTAGTGTTAAAGAAAATATCCATCCCTCCCCAGAACACAACTACCGTTCCACTAATGTTCCCCTAACGTTCCACTGACATTCCTCTAACTTTCCTCTAACGTTCCCTTACGTTCCCCTGACGTTCCTCTGTTTTTCCACTGAAGGTCCACTAACGTTCCTCTGTTTTTCCACTAACCTTCCTGTCACGTTCCACTAACGTTCCTCTGTTGTTCCACTGACGTTCCTCTCACGTTCCACTAGCGTTCCACTAACATTCCTTTCACGTTCCTCTGGTTTTCCACTGATGTTCCTCTCACGTTCCACTAATGTTCCTCTGTTTTTCCACTGACGTTCCTCTCACGTTCCACTAGCGTTTCACTAACATTCCTTTCATGTTCCACTAACGTTCCTCTGTTTTTCCACTGACGTTCCTCTCACGTTCCACTAGCGTTTCACTAACATTCCTTTCATGTTCCACTAGCGTTTCACTAACATTCCTTTCATGTTCCACTAACGTTCCTCTGTTTTTCCACTGATGTTCCTCTCACGTTCCACTAGCGTTTCACTAACATTCCTTTCATGTTCCACTAACGTTCCTCTGTTTTTCCACTGATGTTCGTCTCACGTTCCACTAGCGTTCCTCTAAAGTTCCTCTCATGTTTTGCTATCATTCCTGATGTTCCCCTGATGTTCCTCTAACAGTCCACTGACGTTCCACTAACATTCCACTAACGTTCCTCTCACGTTCCACTTACATTCCTCTCATTTTCGACTAATGTTCCTCTAAAGTTCCTCTCATGTTCTGCTAACATTCCTGATGTTCCTCTAACATTCCCCTGACGTTCCCCTGACGTTCCCCTGACGTACTCTGACGTTCCCCTGACGTTCCCCAGCTGGTTAGAGTACCGTCTTCTCTCTTGTCTGGTAGATCTCCGCCGCCTCCTCCTGTGAGCAGTTCTCCTCGTAACACTCCCTCTCCAGGTTTCCTGGTAAGATCTCCTCCAGTAAGGAGTTGGCTCGACGGCTCCTGGAGGCGGAGCCGAGGATCTGACCGGCTGAGGGCGGGTCCAGGAACACTGAGGGCGGGGCCAAAGGGGGGTTATAACAGGTGAGTTTCAAATAACAAACATTTAAAGTTAAGAACTTTCATGAAATGTCGCCTGAGGGAGAGACAGTTACATCACCTGTCAGTTTGTCTGTCTGTCTGTCTGTCTGTCTCACCTGTCTGTCTCATCTGTCTGTTTTCTCTGTCTGTCTGTCTTTCTCACCTGTCTGTCTAACGGTCTGTCTCAAATTTCAGTCTGTCTAACCTGTCTGTCTGTCTGTCTGTCTCACCTGTTTGTCTGTCTGTCTGTCTCACCTGTCTGTCTGTCTCACCTTTCTGTCTATCATTCTGTCTCACCTTTCAGTCTGTCTCACCTGTCTGTCTGTCTGTCTGTCTGTCTGTCTCACCTGTCTGTCTATCAGTCTGTCTCACCTTTCAGTCTGTCTCACCTGTCTGTCTGTCTGTCTGTCTCACCTGTACACTGGATGATGTCAGAGCAGAGCAGCAGGGTGACGACAGTCAGAGTTGACAGCAGCATCTCTCTGTGTGGACAAACACACGGTGATGAACCAATCACAATCATCTACAGACCTCTTGTGTCCTCTCCTCTCCTCTTGTGTCCTCTTCTGACCTTTTGTGTCCTCTCCTCTCGTGTCTTCTCGTGGCCTCTTGTGTCCTCTTGTATCCTCTTGTGTCCTCTTGTGTCCTCTTCTGACCTTTTGTGTCCTCTCCTCTCCTCTCCTCTCGTGTCTTCTTGTGTCCTCTCGTGTCCTCTTGTATCCTCTTGTGTCCTCTCGTGTCCTCTTGTATCCTCTTGTGTCCTCTTGTGTCCTCTTCTGACCTTTTGTGTCCTCTCCTCTCCTCTCCTCTCGTGTCTTCTTGTGTCCTCTCGTGTCCTCTTGTATCCTCTTGTGTCCTATTGTGTCCTCTCCTTTCCTCTAGTGTCCTCTAGTGTCCTCTTGTCTCCTGCTGACTGCTGAAGGACTGACGGTGCGTGTTTGAGGTAAAATGGACGACGGGGACTGTTGGATTGATGTTTAACCTGGATTCAAATATTGATACAGAGACGTGACGTCAGCAGCTCAGAGGACACAACAAACAAACCAGAGACCGGGTGCTGAGGTCAGAGGTCACAGTTTCCAAGGGGTCAAAAGTCAGTCTGGATCCCACAGGAGGACGTCCTGCCTGTTCCATGTCTTTACACAGTGACGTGAGAAACAACAACAAGTAGCTCTGAGACTGTGGAGAACCAGAACCAGAACCAGAACCAGAACCAGAACCAGAACCAGAACCAGAATCAGAACCAGCTGCGGTGACCGCCTGTCCCCACCTGTGTGTTGGTTAACTGCTCTTGTACGTACATTGTTATTTTTTATTTTCTTTGTTCACTTCTGTTTCCCCGTCAATAAAGAGGAAGAGAGGTGCAGGATGGGAGTTCCCAGAAGTCCCACGGGGGGAAGACCAGAAGGTTCAGCTCCAACTGTAAGTCCAACATTACAGGTAGAGATGGTCCAGGGGGGAGGGGCCTGAGAGGGGAGGGGCCTGGTGGATGAAGGTTCTACTTCCTGTTCTCCTCTCACAGATTCTAGAACCACACGAGAAGTGATCAGGTGATAATATGAACTATTTTCTGTCGGATATGATGGAGCTGATTATTAATGTCTTTGTAGGTGAATTATATTCAGATTTCACAGGAAGTCAATGTAGAGATGGACCACTGGAAAAATATGATCTTGTTCTAATGTTCTGATGTTCTGATGTTCTGACTTTCTGATGTTTCTAATGTTCTGATGTTCTGATGTTTCTGATGTATTAATGTTCTAATGTTCTGATGCTCTGATGTTCTAATGTTCTGATGTTCTAATGTTCTAATGTTCTGATGTTCTGACTTTCTGATGTTTCTGATGTATTAATGTTCTAATGTTCTGATGTTCTGATGTTCTAATGTTCTGATGTTCTAATGTTCTAATGTTCTGATGTTCTGATGTTCTGACTTTCTGATGTTTCTGATGTATTAATGTTCTAATGTTCTGATGTTCTGATGTTCTGATGTTCTGACTTTCTGATGTTTCTGATGTATTAATGTTCCAATGTTCAGATGTTCTGATGTTCTAATGTTCTAATGTTCTAATGTTCTGATGTTCTGACTTTCTGATGTTTCTGATGTATTAATGTTCCAATGTTCTGATGTTCTGATGTTCTAATGTTCTAATGTTCTAATGTTCTGATGTTCTGACTTTCTGATGTTTCTGATGTATTAATGTTCTAATGTTCTGATGTTCTGATGTTCTAATGTTCTGATGTTCTAATGTTCTAATGTTCTGATGTTCTGATGTTCTGACTTTCTGATGTTTCTGATGTATTAATGTTCTAATGTTCTAATGTTCTGATGTTCCGATGTTTCTAATGTTCTAATGTTTTAATGTTCTGATGTTCTAATGTTCTGATGTTTCTAATGTTCTAATGTTTTAATGTTCTGATGTTCTAATGTTTCTAATGTTCTGATATTTGAATGTTCTGATGTTTCTAATGTTTCTAATATTCTGATGTTCTGAAGTTCTGATGTTCTGATATGTCGGATGTTTCTAATGTTTCTAGTGTAAAAAGGTCATGCCACTATGTACTGTTTTCTTCTTTAGATCAAATGGTATTTCTGAGTTATGCATTCTACTTACCAGATTTAGGTGTTTATGAGCGTTCACTCATTGAGCGTAGCAATTCCGTTGATGTAAGGATCAAAGGATCAAAGTCATGCACCTCCTGGTGTTATGACAATTGGATGCCAGGCTCATTAATATACGGAGCAGTACGCACGGTTTTATAAGGCTGAATATTTTTCGGCGAACACCATCTGGGCTTTTGGGCGCACGTACACTTTTAGTAAGGATCCTACGCAGAGTTTTATAAATGAGACCCCAGGTCTTTATGGCTTTAAGTTTGTCTCCAGATTAGTTTCATCTGTCTTTATAGATAAATACAGCTGGGTGTCTTTCTAATATAGAAAATATAAAGTGAAAAGTCTCAGTCCCAGTATAGAACCTTGTGGAACTCCATGACTCACTTTTGTATGAATGGAAGATTTGTTGTTAACGTCAACAAAGTGAAATCTGTCAGATAAGAAACTTAAACCATTGAGTGATGTTCCTTTAATCTAAAGTTCTAGTGTCTGTAACAGAATCAATGTGTCAAACGCAGAACTGAGATCTAGTAGGAGGAGAATAAAAACAAGTTGACTGTCTTAGGTCATGAGAAGGTGGTTGGTAACCTTCATGAGAAGGTCGTTGACCTTCAGCAGTGTTTCTGTTCTATGTTTTATAAATCTTGACTGAAAACCTTCATTAAACTGTTCCTGTGTAAATATTCACTTAACTGGTTCATTTATTATTATTATTATCTGACTGACACTCACTAAATGGGCAAAAGACGTCTTACTGTCACCCAGGAAACCAAGTGTCAGCTGTCAATCATGACGTCTCAGCCTGTTTTTATATTGTCAAATAACTAATGAAAAGCGAAGTGATCAGACGAGTATTTCTACTCAGTTTATTAATACTTTCACTGCAATAAAACCTTAAACATGTACTTAAAAATCGGTCGTAGGTGAAAAACCCTATAGCCTGTTAACGCACCGTTGAACATTTTATAATCTTGTGTCAAACTCGAGATACAGCGTCGGTGTTGGAATGTGTCCTTGTTTAAAATGAGCTCATATTCAGGATTTTTTTTTTTTTATCGAATTAAAGAACACGTGTAGATCAAACACCGATTCAGTGTCTGACCTTCACGTCCTGTCGTCCCCTCAGATTCAGTCTGTTGATGATTGTTAAAAAACCAAAAGCAAGAAGACGGAGACGAAGAAGAAGTTCTCACAGTGGAGACATCAACTTTATTTCTTCCAGATGTTTTGATGTTCCTGTTTACATGGCACAATGTACTTACACGTGTTGCCCTGCAGGGGGCGTTTGTACAAACAGAGGTATGACAGTGAAACATTGATCATCTAATAAATACACAGTTGGATCAGAGACGTGGGAGGAACAGCAGAGGACGAACCCTCGAGCAAGGCACTCGTGTTTTCACTAAAACATCTGATTGGTCAGAAAATAAATATGGTCCGACTGCTGTGGTGAGCAAACGAGCGTTAGCTCACGACGAGTTATTCTGATAAAAACATTTTAAAAAAGTAAATTAAGATCAAGTGATGATGTGAAATAGGATAAAGAACCAGATCACATGACGACCTGAGACATGATGAGACGAGATATGAAGACGACACCGGGTCAGAAACTTCAACATGTGAGGCAGTGCTGAGGTCTCATATTTACGATGTGTGACTGAAGGCATTGTTTTTAATAAAGTTTCATCTCAACACCAGAGCCTGAACGTCTCACGAGCACTTCAAGTCACAGAACAACTTCTTATCAAAGATCGAGATCATCTGAGTCCACTCGCGGTTTTACTCTCATTGAGAGTGGACGACGGAGAAACAGGACGTCCCTACCCGTCCCCTCGGGTGTCCGTCCTCCACCATGTGAGGGACCAGAAGGATTCTGATTGGTTATGTGAAAACACCAGGAGTGTCACACGTGTCGGCCATGTTGTCTCTGTCTACAAACCCACACTCACATCCTGGCTGCTCATTGGTTGGTGGGTGAGATGACAAGGCACAAGAGAATCATCTGATTTGGTCTGAGGAGGTTTGGTCGGTTTTGTTTTTTTGAGAACTTGACTCCTGGTCCTGGTCCAATCAGAGTGGGTCTTCATTAATGGAGTCATGAGCCTGGTTCAGGGTCAGAGGTCAGATCAGGTGGGGAGCAGCAGACAGTGACCCCTGAAACAACAAGGAGACCAGAACCAGATCAGAACCTCAGACCAGGAGCCTGAACAGGGTCAGAACTATGGAGTTAGAATTGGGTCATTAATACAGCGCACAAAAAAATGACTCACAAGATGTATGTAATTTCACACGTGCATATATTAACCAATGCGCACAGATTTAAATCCCTTGAGGCTCAAGAGGATCTGCTCTCGCTAGCGGGAAAAGCAGCTCCGCTGCTCGAGGGTTATTTCTAATCTAAAAGATTGATAGGTTTTATAGGTAGCTAACAAAACGTAGCTATCAAGCGGTTTTTGACAGCTACAGTCTACTTGAAAATGTATGAATAGTGAATATTACCGTTCATTGACTCTCGTCCTGCCTGTCATGAAGGAGATAATTATATGTTATTCCAGTCCCGGGCCAGTAGAGGGCTCTAGGAGTATACTCAAGGGAATTACCTATAGCCAGGTGCAGAGAGAGTGTATATGGCCGGAGGTATGAGAGGCTTTACCCCCACGTTGGGCATGTTAGATGTTCTACCAGCTCCCTGAATAAAGCCACTAGAAGTGGAAATGCCTGGGTGCTGATCATTGATATACGAAGATATCACACTGCCGATGCAGCCACTGCAACCTGGCAACTCCAGGCTCCCTAAGAGCTGTAAGTCAAAGTCCAGAGGCTCCGCCCCCAAAGTGTCAAAAACATTCTCCGCAAGCGAAGAAAGCTCTCCACTTGAGCCTCAAGGGATTTAAATTTAAGCGCGTGTGAAATCACATACATCGCTCGTGAGTCATTTTTTTGTGCGCTGTATTAATGACCCAATTCTAACTCCATACAGAACCCTCTCAGGTTGAGGTATAGTCCTGATGCGTTCAGGGTCAGAACCAGAACATAGGTTCAGGTTCAGTTGTGATGCGTTCAATTCAATTCAATTTTATTTGTATAGCGCCATATCACAACATACATTGTCTCAAGGCACTTTACATAGTGAGGTCAATATTACAATATTACAGGGAAAACCCAACAAATCCCACAATGAGCAAAGCACTTGGCGACGGTGGAGAGAAAAAACTCCCTTTTAACAGGAAGAAATCTCTGACAGAACCAGACTCAGTTGTGGGCGGAGCTTCTGTCTCGACCGGTTGGGATGAGGAGAGAGAAGAGAGAAGAAGAGAGAAGAGAGGACAGTTGTACAACCGCCACTTTAGTCTCTACCAGACTGACACTTATAATTAAAAAATACAATTATGTTGTTGTTATTATTAGTGATGATATTATTATTATTATTATTATTATTTATAATAATAATAATAAGAATAATAATGATGGGTTTGTATCCTGCAGCTCTGGGGTCAGATCTACTAGGAGAGATAGAAAACAGAGTTAGTGACATGTAATGTAGATACATGGGGAGAGAGGGAGAGAGAGAGATAGAAAAAGTGGGAGAAGGAGAGAGAGATAAAGAGAAAGAGAGAGATAAAGAGAGAGAGAGAGAGGGAGAAGGAGAGAACGGGAGAGGGAGAAAGATGCTCATGATATAAGTTCCCCCAGCAGTCTAGGCCTATAGCAGCATAATAAAGAAATGGTTTATTAAACACCTGAGCAGCTCGAACTATAATCTTTATCAAAGAGGAAGGTTTTAAGTTGAACTCTAATGTAGAGATGTCGTCTGCCTCCTGGTTCCAGAGGAGAGGAGCCTGGTGGCTGAAGGCTCTGCCTCCCATTCTACTCTCACAGACTCTGAACCACAAGTAGTCCTGCGTTTAAAGAGACAAGTGACCTATTGGCATGATATGAAACTATGAGCTCTGTAAGATATGATGGAGATTGATTATCAAGGGCTATATAGGTGAGGAGCAAGGATTTCGTAAGGATTTCGTTCAAGGCCAGAACCAGAACATAGGTTCAGGTACAGTCTTGGTGCGTTAAGGGTCAGGACTGTGTTAGGTTCAGGTACAGTCGTGGTGCGTTCAGGTATAGTCGTGGTGCGTTCAGGGTCATAAGGTACAGTTAGGATGCATTCAGGGTCAGAACCAGAACTTACGTTCAGGTATAGTCGTGGTGCATTCATGGTCAGGATTGTGTTAGATTCAGGTACAGTTGTCGTGCGTTCAGGGTCATGACTGTGTTAGGTTCAGGTACAGTCGTGGTGCATTCAGGGTCAGGACCGTGTAAGTTTCAGGTACAGTCGTGGTGCGTTCAGGGTCAGGGCCGTGTTAGGTTCAGGTACAGTTGTGGTGCGTTCAGGGTCAGGACCGTGTTAGTTTCGGGAACAGTTGTGATGCGTTCAGAGTCTGGGCCGTGTTAGGTTCAGATAAAATCGTGATGAGTTCAGGGTCAGGACTGTGTTAGTTTCAGGTACAGTTGTGATGCGTTCAGGGTCTGGGCCGTGTTAGGTTCAGGTACAGTCGTGGTGCTTTCAGGGTCAGGGCTGTGTTAGGTTCAGGTACAATCGTGATGCGTTCAGGGTCAGGACCGCGTTTGGTTCCCTCACACACACTCACCCTGCAGCTGTCAGGCCTCGCTGGCGCTGCTGTTTCTGTTCAGTTCTCTGATGCCCTGAAGGATCCTCTTCATATGCCCCACCTTTGTCACGCCGAGGTCCTAGTACACACACACACACACACACACACACAATTATCAGAGATTTTCCAACAAACAGACAAAGCTTTTTTTTTATAAATGGTTCAAAACAAAATCCATCATGCATAGTTAGCTGTTAACAGTCAATAGTTAGCAGTTAGCTGTCAAAAGTCAGTAGTTAGCTATTAGCAGTTAGCTGTTAACAATCAGTAGTTAGCAGTTAGCTGTTAACAGTCAGCAGTTAGCTTTAAGCAATTAACAGACAGTAGTTAGCTATTAACAGTTAGCTGTTAACAGTCAGTAGTTATCTATTAGCAGTTAGCTGTTTATATTCAGTGTTTAGCTATTAGCAGTTAGCTGTTAACAGTCAGTAGCTAGCTGTTAGCAGTTTATGGTTAGCAGTTTGCAGTTAACAGTCAGAAGTTAGCTGTTAGCAGTTAACAGTCAGTAGTTAGCTTTTAGCAGTTATCTGTTAACAGTCTGTAGTTATCAGTTATCTGTTAGCAGTTAATGGTTAGCTTTTAGCAGTTAGCTGTTAACAGACAGTAGTTAGCTATTAACAGTTAGCTTTTAACAGTCAGTAGTTAGATATTAGCAGTTTATGGTAAGCAGTTAGCAGTTAACAGTCAGAAATTAGCTTTTAGCAGTTAGCTGTTAACAGTCATTAGTTAGCTATTAGCAGTTTGTGGGTAGCATTTACCAGTCAGAAGTTAGCTGTTAACAGTTAACAATTATTAGTTAGCTGTTAGCATTTAATGGTTAGCAGTTAGCAGTTAGAAGTTAGCTGTTAGCAGTTACTGGTTAGCAGTTAGCTGTTAGCAGTTAACAGTTAGACGTTAGCTTTTAGCAGTTAATGGTTAGAAGTAAGCTGTTAGCACTGAGCGGCGATACCTTCAGGTCTCTCCTCTCCAGGTGCATGAGCTCGGCCCCACGGACGTCGTGTCCGATAAAGATGTCTTTATACTCAGTGAGACAGAGGAAGTCTAGCCACGCCCCCACCTCATCCGTCCCCCACTGGTGAACTGATAAACCGACAGACAGTGGGTGAGACAGACAGACAGGAAACACTTCACCAGAAAAACTAGACAGTCAGAGCAGAGAAACAGAGAGACAGGCTGAGACAGACAGAGAGACAAACAGACAGACAGTCAGAAACTCAGACAGAGAGACAGACAGGCTGAGACAGACAGAGAGACAAACAGACAGACAGTCAGAAACACAGACAGAGAGACAGACAGGCTGAGACAGACAGAGAGACAGACAGAAAGAGTGATAGTGAGACAGGCTGAGGCAGACAGAGAGAGAGACAGACAGACAGAAAGAAAGAAAGAAAGAAAGAGAGACAGAGAGACAGACAGACAGAGAGACAAAGAGAGAGACAGAAAGACATACAGAGGGATAGACAGACAGAAAGACAGGGAGAAAGAAAGACAGACATTACCTGGCAGTGAGAGAGTAGCACACGTCTCCTTGTTCTTGTTGTTTTTGTCTTTCTTGAACTTCGGAACAAGACGGAACTTGGCGCCGCGACCGCGCTTGGAGAAGTCAGTCAGAGGACCCTGAGGACAGACAGGCAGGCAGACAGACAGACAAGCAGAGAGACAGACATACAGGATGTGTCAGGAGCCATGAGACAGAACGACTGTCCAGTCGTCTGGACTTGTAGTGCCTCCTACAGCTCAGAGTCTGTGCTACAACAAACATGAATCTATCAGAGTGTTCCATCACCTCGTGGTCCGACGGGTCGACGACGGGACACAACCAGGGAACGTCCGCCAGACGACGGAGCTGCTGGGACACGGAGGTCAGAGCAGCGTTCAACTGCTCCTGCTGAGGAGGATCCAACAGCTGCAGACACACAGTCACACAAGTGTCAGGACCAGGACCAGCACCAGGACCAGGGCCGGGGCCGGGGCCAGTGACAGGACCAGGGTCAGGGTCAGGGGCCAGAATAAAGTTTACCACAAACATCTGCATCAATTCAAATGTCCATATAAAGAGACAGGAAGTAGAAACAAGGAGACGTTACCATGGACATCTTTCCAGCCAGCAGCAGTTCAGTCTCACTGAGTAAAGCTTTGACGTTACCGACCATGTGAAGCACCACGCTGCAGCCGAGAGCCTGAACACAACAGAGAGACAGAACCTTACTACAGCAGTTAGACCAGGACAGAGACCAGGACAAACCAGGACAGCAGAGACTAGGATAGACACCAGGACAGCAAAGACCAGGACAGACACCAGGACAGAGAGTAGAGACCAGGACAGTAGAGACCAGGAAAGAGACCAGGACAGACAATAGAGACCACAATCTGATGCATCCTACCCCGGAGCCCTTGGAGTTGGCGTAGACCACGTCCATGGCCTTTGAGCTGGCGTTGACAGCGTGAGCCAGTTCCTGTTCCAGACTGTGGTGAGACTGTGCGACCTCACGAATACTGAAGAATTCATTCATATTCAGATACTTTCACACTACTTTCACACATGAATAAAATCATATATTCATGGACCATAACAATAAAGTCGATGATGTCACGCAGGTGAGGTCAGAGGTCACAGACCTGTGGATGAGCGCTCCCGCTGCCTGACCGAACTCGCTGACGAGTGACGCGTCTTCCTCAGAGACCATCTCTGGGTGGGAGGAGAGGGGGGGCTGAGGGGGCGGAGTCCGGGGAAACTCACACTTCTGTTTGTCCTCCCACGACTTGAGGGTGCTCTCGAACGCCTGCAGGGGGAGCCATAGTTCACTGACACACACTGACACACACACACACAAACACACACACACACACACACACACACACACACACACACACACACACACACACACACACACACACACACTGACACACACTGACACACACTAACACACACACACTTGACACACACTGACGCACACCTGAGCCACGTCTGCATCAACCAATCACAGGGCTCCACTCACCCGGTCCCTGGTCAGAGTCTGGGTCCGGTTCTTATGGATGATCCTGATGTAACCTGGAGGCTGGACCCACGCCTCTCCATCCACCTGGACCGGGACGCCCTCGTCCCCCAGGACGGTGATCTTCACTGTCCGACACTGAGAGACAGACAGACAGTGAGACAGACAGAGAGACAGACAGACAGACAGATAGACAGACAGGTGGATTCACCTGTGCGATGCGGTGGTGCTGCAGGTTAATGACCCGGGACACGGCCATCTGCATGCTGCCGAACACGGCCACCACCTCCAGAATCTTATCGTCAAAGGACGGAGCAGTGAACGTCTGACAAGGAGAGAGAGACAAGCGATGACATCACTGACCACGTGACACGGTATACAGACAGGTCGACCAGAGGACGACAGGTTGACGAGAGGCTTACGTCGTCCTCTTTAGTTCCTCCCCAGAAGTTGGTTCCTCCTGCATAACTTGGGATGTTCAACACGGCGATACCCTGAAGACTTGGGAGAGGGATGGGACGGCCATCACACTGCACACACACACACACACACACACACGCACACACACACACAGTAAATATTCACATCATGACTCGACCTTTGCAGTGAAGGTGACCTCACCTCCAGTAGAACTGTCTGTCTCTCTGTGTGTCTCACCTCCAGTAGAACTGTCTCTCTCTCTGTGTCTCACCTCCAGTTGAACTGTCTGTCTCTGTGTGTCTCACCTCCAGTAGAACTGTCTGTCTCTGTGTGTCTCACCTCCAGTAGAACTCTCTGTTCCAGATTCTTGTAGGTTCTGTGCAGCAGCTCTTTGGTTCCCAGAACTCCGTACCACATCATGTTCTTAGTCCGACTCCTGAGAGGAGACAAGTGAAGACATGTTTACATGGAGACGGTCAGTCTCTGTGTGAAGACATGTTTCCATGGAGGTATCCATGTCATACCTGCACTTCTCTGGATGTTCGTCTCTCTTGTTGTTAAAGTCCAGAGAAATTTTAGCATCAAGTCCGATTCCAAAGTAGTTATTCATCACACACTTCTCAGTGTAGCAGTCCCTGAGAGACAGACAGGCAGAGAGAGAGAGTGAGACAGACAGACAGAGAGAGAGAGAGTGATACAGACAGACAGACAGGCAGAGAGAGAGAGTGAGACAGACAGGCAGAGAGAGAGAGTGAGACAGACAGACAGAGAGTGAGACAGACAGACAGGCAGAGAGAGAGAGTGATACAGACAGACAGACAGGCAGAGAGAGAGAGTGAGACAGACAGACAGACAGACAGGCAGAGAGAGAGAGTGATACAGACAGACAGACAGGCAGAGAGAGAGAGTGAGACAGACAGACAGACAGACAGGCAGAGAGAGAGAGTGAGACAGACAGAGAGAGACAGACAGACAGACAGACAGACAGACAGACAGACAGAGAGACAGACAGACAGATAGAGATATAGACAGAGAGACAAGACAGACAGAGAGAGAGTGAGACAGACAGACAGAGAGAGAGAGAGTGATACAGACAGACAGACAGGCAGAGAGAGAGAGTGAGACAGACAGGCAGAGAGAGAGAGTGAGACAGACATACAGAGAGTGAGACAGACAGACAGGCAGAGAGAGAGAGTGATACAGACAGACAGACAGGCAGAGAGAGAGAGTGAGACAGACAGACAGACAGACAGGCAGAGAGAGAGAGTGATACAGACAGACAGACAGGCAGAGAGAGAGAGTGAGACAGACAGACAGACAGGCAGAGAGAGAGAGTGAGACAGACAGAGAGAGACAGACAGACAGACAGACAAACAGACAGACAGAGAGACAGACAGAGAGACAGACAGACAGATAGAGATATAGACAGAGAGACAAGACAGACAGAGAGACAGAGAGTGATACAGACAGACAGACAGGCAGAGAGCGAGACAGACAAGATAGACAGACAGAGAGACAGACAGACAGACATATAGGCAGAGAGACAGACAGATAGACAAGATAGACAGACAGAGAGACAGACAGACAGACAGACAGACAGTTTGATGACTCACATGTTGTCGGGGTCACAGCTGAACGGGTCGGCGTTCACCAACAGATGACTGATCACAGAGCTGCTGGACAGAGAACCTGAGAGACCGGCTCTGAGCCCTGCACACACACACACACACACACGCACGCACGCACGCACGCACACATGGGATGAATGTGATGGACATGTACCAGTTCTCAGTGTGTGTTGCGACTCTTCACGTGGTGGCGACTGCAGCATGAGAAATGACCTCTGACCTTTGACCTCTGAACTTTTTACCTGGATACAAGATCTTCGTGTTGAGCATGGGCATGTTCTCCCTACTTTCTGTGTGGACAAGTGACACAGAGCTGCCCAGTGACAGACTTCCTTTACTGATCAGCTTCTCACAGGGTGTCTTACTGACTAAAGAGACAGACAGACAGATTGACAGTGAGGAACCTGGTGAGACTGTATATAAAGACCATCAGCGACTGTACATAAAGACGATCAGTGACTATATAAAGACGATACCTCTGCTTGTGTTGCGATGTTTGACGCTGTAGGACGACTGCAGAGACGTCTTGTCCTCTTCTAGCTCCTCCTCCTCCTCTTCCTCCTCCACCAGACCCTCCTCTTCCTCAGCTCGACTCAGAGAGAAGAGCGTCTGGACGTTCTGCTCGTCCACAGCTGAGGACACAGAGAACGACGTGAACCTTCAGTGTTCAACACTGATGAGACGCTCAGGGACCTGGACTGTCTGGAGACTGGACGTCCTCCACACTAACACCTGGACACGCCTCTAATACCATCAAGTTCAGACCACACCCGGTGATTGGCCTCATCCTCTGCCTACAGGGAGGAAGTCCAGCACCTGGCTCTCAACACCAAGAAGACCAAGGAGCTCATTGTGGCGCACACACCCCCGTCAACGGGACGGAGGTTGAGCGTGTCGCCAGCTTCAAATTTCTGGGCCTCGGCCCCTCGGCACCTCACCAGACAGAAGAAGGTCCGTCTGTCCTTCCGGCTTCTGGTGAACTTTGACAGCGTCCTCACCAGCTGCTCTGTCTCGGACCAGGAAGCACCACAGAGGGTGAGAACTGCCCATAGCATCACGGTTCTTCACTTCCCTCCGTTGAGGCTGTCAGGCTCAAGCGTTACTACAGACAGTTCACCCTCCTCCCTCTGGGCGGCGCTGCAGGTCTTTCTGTTCCCCGACCTGTGACTGTCTCTTACTGTACTCATATATTACTCACCTATAATATATCCATATCACTACCATTGTCTTAACTGTACATATCTGTCCATTGTATATTTACTACACTATTTGTACGTCATTTAACTTCCTTAGTGAATTCATACTGCATATATCCTTTCTATAGTTTACTGTACATGTTACTCTGCACATCTTATGCGTGTGAAGACGAGTATCGTACCTTTCTCTGTGTGCTCGATGATCTGTCGGATGGCTTTCTTCAGACTGTTGGCTCGCAGCATCAGCTGCTCTCTGGGTTTAAAGATGGCGGCAGCTGCAGACGAAGAGGACGGCGATGTGTTGGTGCGTGGAGAGCAGGGGGCGGAGCTGACAGGAGGAGGAGCTGATAAAACCCCCTCGACCTCCTCCTGCTCCTCAGCGATGGTGGGGGGAGGAGCCGTGGGGAGGACGGTGGAGGCCTGAGACTCTTCATTCAGAGTCTTCAACAGAGAGTCGAGTTTCTCCTTCAGGACGCCACACTGAGAGACACAAACACGACTCGTCAGAAACAAACACGACTCTTCAGAGACAAACACGACTCGTCAGAGACAAACACGACTCGTCGGGAAGAAACACGACTCGTCAGAGACAAACACGACTTGTCAGAGACAAACACCACATCGTCAGAGACAAACACGACTCGTCAGAGACAAACACGACTCGGGAAGAAACACGACTCGTCAGAGACAAACACGACTCGTAGGGAACAAACACGACTCGGGAAGAAACACGACTCGTCAGAGACAAACACGACTCGTCGGGAAGAAACACGACTCGTTAGAGACAAACACGACTCGTCGGGAAGAAACACGACTCGTTAGAGACAAACGCGACTCTTCGGGAACAAACACGACTCTTCGGGAACAAACACGACTCGTCGGGAACAAAGATGACTCGTCGGAAAGAAACACGACTCGTCGGGAACAAACACGACTCGTCGGGAAGAAACGCGACTCGTCGGGAACAAACGCGACTCGTCAGAGACAAACACGACTCGTTAGAGACAAACACGACTCTTCGGGAACAAACACGACTCGTCGGGAAGAAACGCGACTCGTCAGAGACAAACACGACTCGTCAGAGACAAACACGACTCGTCAGAGACAAACACGACTCGTTAGAGACAAACACGACTCTTCGGGAACAAACACGACTCGTCTGGAACACACACGACTCATCGGGAACAAAGACGACTCATCGGGAACAAACACGACTCGTCTTAGACAAACACGACTCGTCGGGAACAAACACGACTCGTCTGGAACAAACACGACTCGTCGGGAATAAACACGACTCGTTAGAGAAAAACACGACTCGTTGGGAAGATACACGACTCGTTAGAGACAAACACGACTCGTTAGAGACAAACACGACTCGTCGGGAAGAAACACGACCCGTTAGAGACAAACACGACTCGTCGGGAACAAACACGACTCGTCAGAGTCATCGGGAACAAACACGACTCGTCTTAGACAAACACGACTCGTCGGGAACAAACACGACTCATCGGGAACCAACACGACTCGTCGGGAACCAACACGACTCGTCGGGAACAAACACGACTTTTCGGGAACAAACACGACTCTTCGGGAACAAACACGACTCGTCGGGAACAAAGATGACTCGTCAGAAAGAAACACGACTCGTCGGGAACAAACACGACTCGTCGGGAAGAAACGCGACTCGTCAGAGACAAACACGACTCGTTAGAGACAAACACGACTCTTCGGGAACAAACACGACTCGTCGGGAAGAAACGCGACTCGTCGGGAACAAACGCGACTCGTCAGAGACAAACACGACTCGTCAGAGACAAACACGACTCGTTAGAGACAAACACGACTCTTCGGGAACAAACACGACTCGTCTGGAACACACACGACTCATCGGGAAGAAAGACGACTCGTCGGGAACAAACACGACTCGTTGGGAACAAACACGACTCGTTGGGAACAAACACGACTCTTCGGGAAGAAACACGACTCGTCGGGAAGAAACACGACTCGTTAGAGACAAACACGACTCGTTAGAGACAAACACGACTCGTTGGGAACAAACACGACTCGTCAGAGTCGTCGGGAACAAACACGACTCGTCTTAGACAAACACGACTCGTCGGGAACAAACACGACTCGTCTGGAACAAACACGACTCGTCGGGAATAAACACGACTCGTTAGAGAAAAACACGACTCGTTGGGAAGATACACGACTCGTTAGAGACAAACACGACTCGTTAGAGACAAACACGACTCGTCGGGAAGAAACACGACCCGTTAGAGACAAACACGACTCTTCGGGAACAAACACGACTCGTCGGGAACAAACACGACTCGTCAGAGTCGTCGGGAACAAACACGACTCGTCTTAGACAAACACGACTCGTCGGGAACAAACACGACTCGTCGGGAACAAACACGACTCGTCGGGAACAAACACGACTCGTCGGGAACAAACACGACTCGTCGGGAACAAACGCGACTCGTCAGAGACAAACACGACTCGTCGGGAACAAACACGACTCGTCGGGAACAAACACGACTCGTCGGGAACAAACACGACTCGTCTTAGACAAACACGACTCATCGAGAACCAACGCGACTCGTCGGGAACCAACACGACTCGTCGGGAACAAACACGACTCGTCGGGAACAAACACGACTCGTCTTAGACAAACACGACTCATTGGGAACAAACACGACTCTTCGGGAACAAACACGACTCTTCGGGAAGAAACACGACTCGTCGGGGAAGAAACACGACTCGTTAGAGACAAACACGACTCGTCAGGAACAAAGACGCATCGTCGGGAACAAACACGACTCGTTGGGAACAAACACGACTCGTCAGAGTCGTCGGGAACAAACACGACTCGTCAGAGTCGTCGGGAACAAACACGACTTGTCTTAGACAAACACGACTCGTCGGGAACAAACACGACTTGTCTTAGACAAACACGACTCGTCGGGAACAAACACGACTTGTCTTAGACAAACACGACTCGTCGGGAACAGAAACACGACTCGTACCTTCTTGGCCATGGCCTCCGACTCCTCCGAACTCTCCGTGTTCTTCTCGTAAGCTTTACCAACACGAGCAACGAAGTCCTTCACCGTCTCACATAGAACCCTGAGGACAAGGACACAACGTCAGTCAACCAATCAGGAGATCCCTCTGGACAAGGCGGCGGCAGCGGTCGGTCGTACTTGGCGGAGGAGATGACGACAGAGTGCTGGTCTGAGGTCAGGATCTTGGACAGGTGAGCAGCCACTGAGTCCTCGTACGTGAGGATCTGCTGAACCTAGATCAGAACACACACCAGGGTCAGTCCGGTCCGGACTCCACAGCTCCGACAGGAAGTGATGTCACTTCCTCTTACCTCAGAGTCGTCGCTGCAGTCCTCTGTGACGGTGGAGGAAGAGTGTTGCCGTGGAAACTTGGTCTCGTAGACCATGATGCTCCATCTGAACCAGGAAGAGAGAAGAGTTCAAAGTTAATGACCTCTGATGTCTGCAGTCAACTGTCCGTCATGTCACCTGTCTGTCAACTGTCTCTCTGCAGTCACCTGTCTGTCATGTCACCTGTCTGTCAACTGTCTCTCTGCAGTCATGTCACCTGTCTGTCAACTGTCTCTCTGCAGGCACCTGTCTGTCAACTGTCTCTCTGCAGTCACCTGTCTGTCATGTCACCTGTCTGTCATCTGTCTCTCTGCAGTCACCTGTCTGTCATGTCACCTGTCTGTCAACTGTCTCTCTGCAGTCACCTGTCTGTCAACTGTCTCTCTGCAGTCACGTCACCTGTCTGTCAACTGTCTCTCTGCAGTCACCTGTCTGTCACGTCACCTGTCTGTCAACTGTGTCTCTGCAGTCAACTGTCTGTCATGTGACCTGTCTGTCAACTGTCTCTCTGCAGTCACCTGTCTGTCATGTCACCTGTCTGTCAACTGTCTCTCTGCGGTCACCTGTCTATCAACTGTCTCTCTGCAGTCACCTGTCTGTCATATCACCTGTCTCTCTGCAGTCACCTGTCTGTCATGTCACCAGTCTGTCACCTGTCTCTCTGCAGTCACCTGTCTAACATCTTGGTACTGGCTCTCTCCAGTTTCTCTAGGATCTGAGGCAGCTGAGCGTCGTCGTCACAGGCTGAACCCCAACCGAGGACCCGGGCCAGATCGTTCCCGGTCCCCAGAGGAAGGACCCCTAGCTGACACTGACACAGAGACACAACATTAGCCTGTGTGTGTGTGTGTGTGTGTTCGTGTGTGTTTGTGTGTACCTGTTTGTTTGTTTGTGTGTGTGTGTGTGTGTGTACCTGTGTGTGTGTGTGTGTGCGCACCTGTTTGTGTGTGTGTGTGTGTGTGTGTGTGTGTGTGTGTGCGCACCTGCTTGTGTGTGTGTGGGTGTCTACCTGTGTGTGTGTGTGTGTGTGTGTGTGTGTGTGTACCTGTGTGTGTGTACACCGGTGTTTGTGTGTACCTGTGTGTGTGTGTGTGTGTGAGTGTGTGTGTGTACCTGCTTGTGCAGCGTCAAGGCGTCGATCTCTGACAGAACCCAGCCAACGCTGCCATCTCCTCCACACACCAGGATCCTGAACGTGTCAAACTTCTGGAACAGACGCAGCCTGAAGAGACAGTTTTAGTTTCATGTGCACAGTTGAAAACAGAGTCTCAGGTGTGAGTGTCTCACCCCAGGTGTGGTCCTCCGTTCATCAGGTCGAACACCTGTGCCGGGTTCAGCAGCTGTTTGAAGCGTCGCAGGAACTTGACACCCTGATTGTCTCCACTCTTTGAGTTGACAAACACCAGCAGAGGACTGGTGCAGGATGGAGGACAGGACGCCTTCCAGAACCCTGAGGACACACGAGACACCTGGGTCATGCCTTGACATCCACTCATGATGCATTTGATGTTGTAGTAAAAGTAAAAGTTTTGGTGACGCCCACCGTCTGAGTCGATGCTGTTGAGTGCAGTCGGAGGGATGACGGACACTTTACACTGACCCAGAGGACACTTAGAGGACAACTGCTCCTTACAGCCTGAGTGCACCTGCAGGACAGAGGGACACACTGAGTCACAAAGCACCTCTGCCTCCATGTGAACACACAGCTGATTTACAGACCGTGGCCGTTTCTTGATCTGCGTTCTTCTCTGTACTTGCGTTCTTGTGAAACGTCATCAGTCTCGGCCAAAGTACTGTTCACATATAAGAACGCATCGAGCCAAGAACGGTCCACATGCTCGGATTTTGTTGTGCCACGCCCCCTTTACCGAGGATGCATCGGAGGAGACTTGTGTGTTCTTGGGAGGGCCAAGTATCCCAGAATGCATTTTGTGAAAACCAACGGCAGCAAGGGGAAAGAGAAAAGTCTCAGCCGTAAGTTAAAACTTTTGAAATAAATCTGTTGTTGTGTCCCGAAATGTACTTTAAAGATGTTTTGAGGCGAGAATATAGTTGTTTTGACTTTATATCTATGGTCCATTTCTCAAGTTAGAGCCTTTAAAAACATTTGCTCCGACATTTCGGAGTTGATAAGCGGCCTCGTCGACCATCCAGATGACCGGGCGGTCAGCGCTCTCGGTGCCCGTCAAGAGCAGCCTCATCTCGGCAAGTTCTTGCGGAAAGTCCCGCTGGCTCTGTCGCGGTTCAACATGAGCAATTTTTCAGTTTTGGGTAAATCGAACGATCAATCGCTGGTCACAGAGCTTATAGGTATTTTCTCTAATATTAGTCAGAGGCCAAAGTTAACGTTCGTAGTTTTAGATGTTTATTTAATGAGAAAAGCTGTGGTGAGAGGAGAGAGAGCAGAGCTGCGTCTGTCTCTGTCGGACACTGTAAATAAGTTGTAATAAATACTGTTCATGTTCTTATTTA
Source organism: Scophthalmus maximus (assembly GCF_022379125.1). Lineage (NCBI taxonomy): Eukaryota > Metazoa > Chordata > Actinopteri > Pleuronectiformes > Scophthalmidae > Scophthalmus > Scophthalmus maximus. The sequence goes on from NC_061525.1 coordinate 25,253,557, forward strand.
ACCAGGAGATTCATTCTTGGAAAGCATCGGTGTCTTATATGCGGTATATATATATTCGCAGCCAAACAAAAGAAATCCCAAAATTCTATAATACACAGTGATATCTGTTTTTTTTAACATTAAAATTCACGTATTAAATGTTGACTGTATTTCAAAGTCACCAAATATAATCTGCTTTGTTCCGTGTGTCTGTTTAGGTTTCTTCTGTGAATCTTAAGGAGGAAGAATCCTGATGTGGCACCAGCAACATGGCAGAACGTGTCATGACCATCAAGACGAGCAGCCGGCCTCCACCTCATCACCTCCTCCACCTCATCACCTCCTCCACCTCATTAACCTCCTCCTCCTCATTCAACTCATCACCTCCTCATTCACCTCATCACCTCCTCATTCACCTCATCACCTCCTCATTCACCTCATCACCTCCTCCACCTCATTAACCTCCTCCACCTCATTAACCTCCTCCACCTCATTCACCTCCTCCTCCTCATTCACCTCATCACCTCCTCCACCTCATTCACCTCCTCCACCTCATCACCTCCTCCACCTCATCACCTCCTCCATCTCATCACCTCCTCCATCTCATCACCTCCTCCACCTCATCACCTCTTCCACCTCATTCACCTCATCACCTCCTCCACCTCATCACCTCCTCCATCTCATCACCTCATCACCTCCTCCACCTCATCACCTCCTCCATCTCATCACCTCCTCCACCTCATCACCTCCTCCATCTCATCACCTCCTCCATCTCATTACCTCCTCCATCTCATTACCTCCTCCATCTCATTCACTTCCTCCACCTCATCACCTCCTCCACCTCATCACCTCCTCCATCTCATTCACCTCCTCCACCTCATCACCTCCTCCATCTCATTCACTTCCTCCACCTCATCACCTCCTCCACCTCATCACCTCCTCCATCTCATCACCTCCTCCATCTCATCACCTCCTCCACCTCATCACCTCCTCCACCTCATCACCTCTTCCACCTCATTCACCTCATCACCTCCTCCACCTCATCACCTCCTCCATCTCATCACCTCATCACCTCCTCCACCTCATCACCTCCTCCATCTCATCACCTCCTCCACCTCATCACCTCCTCCATCTCATTACCTCCTCCATCTCATTACCTCCTCCATCTCATTCACTTCCTCCACCTCATCACCTCCTCCATCTCATCACCTCCTCCATCTCATCACATCCTCCACCTCATTCACCTCCTCCATCTCATCACATCCTCCACCTCATCACCTCTTTCACCTCCTCCATCTCATTCACCTCCTCCACCTCATTCACCTCCTCCATCTCATTCACCTCCTCCACCTCATCACCTCCTCCACCTCATCACCTCTTCCACCTCATTCACCTCATCACCTCCTCCACCTCATCACCTCCTCCATCTCATCACCTCCTCCATCTCATCACCTCCTCCATCTCATTACCTCCTCCATCTCATTACCTCCTCCATCTCATTCACTTCCTCCACCTCATCACCTCCTCCACCTCATCACCTCCTCCATCTCATTCACCTCCTCCACCTCATCACCTGCTCCTTCTCATTCACTTCCTCCACCTCATCACCTCCTCCACCTCATCACCTCCTCCATCTCATCACCTCCTCCACCTCATCACCTCCTCCACCTCATCACCTCTTCCACCTCATTCACCTCATCACCTCCTCCACCTCATCACCTCCTCCATCTCATCACCTCATCACCTCCTCCACCTCATCACCTCCTCCATCTCATCACCTCCTCCACCTCATCACCTCCTCCATCTCATCACCTCCTCCATCTCATCACCTCATCACCTCCTCCACCTCATCACCTCCTCCACCTCATCACCTCCTCCATCTCATCACCTCCTCCATCTCATTACCTCCTCCATCTCATTACCTCCTCCATCTCATTCACTTCCTCCACCTCATCACCTCCTCCACCTCATCACCTCCTCCATCTCATTCACCTCCTCCACCTCATCACCTCCTCCATCTCATTCACTTCCTCCACCTCATCACCTCCTCCACCTCATCACCTCCTCCATCTCATCACCTCCTCCATCTCATCACCTCCTCCACCTCATCACCTCCTCCACCTCATCACCTCTTCCACCTCATTCACCTCATCACCTCCTCCATCTCATCACCTCATCACCTCCTCCACCTCATCACCTCCTCCATCTCATCACCTCCTCCACCTCATCACCTCATCCATCTCATCACCTCCTCCATCTCATTACCTCCTCCATCTCATTACCTCCTCCATCTCATTCACTTCCTCCACCTCATCACCTCCTCCATCTCATCACCTCCTCCATCTCATCACATCCTCCACCTCATTCACCTCCTCCATCTCATCACATCCTCCACCTCATCACCTCTTTCACCTCCTCCATCTCATTCACCTCCTCCACCTCATTCACCTCCTCCATCTCATTCACCTCCTCCACCTCATCACCTCCTCCACCTCATCACCTCTTCCACCTCATTCACCTCATCACCTCCTCCACCTCATCACCTCCTCCATCTCATCACCTCCTCCACCTCATCACCTCCTCCATCTCATCACCTCCTCCATCTCATTACCTCCTCCATCTCATTACCTCCTCCATCTCATTCACTTCCTCCACCTCATCACCTCCTCCACCTCATCACCTCCTCCATCTCATTCACCTCCTCCACCTCATCACCTGCTCCTTCTCATTCACTTCCTCCACCTCATCACCTCCTCCACCTCATCACCTCCTCCATCTCATCACCTCCTCCACCTCATCACCTCCTCCACCTCATCACCTCTTCCACCTCATTCACCTCATCACCTCCTCCACCTCATCACCTCTTCCACCTCATTCACCTCATCACCTCCTCCACCTCATCACCTCCTCCATCTCATCACCTCATCACCTCCTCCACCTCATCACCTCCTCCATCTCATCACCTCCTCCACCTCATCACCTCCTCCATCTCATCACCTCCTCCATCTCATTACCTCCTCCATCTCATTACCTCCTCCATCTCATTCACTTCCTCCACCTCATCACCTCCTCCATCTCATCACCTCCTTCATCTCATCACATCCTCCACCTCATTCACCTCCTCCATCTCATCACATCCTCCACCTCATCACCTCTTTCACCTCCTCCATCTCATTCACCTCCTCCACCTCATTCACCTCCTCCATCTCATTCACCTCCTCCATCTCATCACCTCCTACACCTCATCACCTCTTTCACCTCATTCACCTCCTCCACCGCATTCACCTCCTCCATCTCATTCACCTCCTCAACCGCATTCACCTCCTACATCTCATCAACTCCTCCCCCTCATTCACCTCCTCCGACGCATTCACCCCTACATCTCATCACCTCCTACATCTCATCACCTCCTCCACCTCATTCATCTCCTCCATCTCATTCACCTCCTCCATCTCATTCACCTCCTCCACCGCATTCACCTCCTCCACCGCATTCACCTCCTCCATCTCATTCACCTCCTCCATCTCATTCACCTCCCCCCTCATTCACCTCCTCCATCTCATTCACCTCCTCCCCCTCATTCACCTCCTCCATCTCATACACCTCCTCCATCTCATCACCTCCTACACCTCATCACCTCATTCACCTCCTCCATCTCATTCACCTCCTCCATCTCATTCACCTCCTCAACCTCATCAACTCCTCCATGTCATTCACCTCCTCCATCTCATTCACCTCCTCCACCTCATTCACCTCCTCCACCTCATCACCTCTTTCACCTCATTCACCTCCTCCACCTCATCACCTCTTTCACCTCCTCCATCTCATTCACCTCCTCCACCGCATTCACCTCCTCCATCTCATTCACCTCCCCCACCGCATTCACCTCCTCCATCTCATCACCTCCTCCACCTCATTCACCTCCTCCACCTCATCACCTCCTCCACCTCATCACCTCCTCCACCTCATTCACCTCCTCCACCTCATCACCTCCTCCACCTCATCACCTCCTCCATCTCATTCACCTCCTCCACCTCATCAGCTCCTCCACCTCATCACCTCCTCCACCTCATTCACCTCCTCCACCTCATTCACCTCCTCCACCTCATCAGCTCCTCCACCTCATCACCTCCTCCACCTCATTCACCTCCTCCATCTCATTCACCTCCTCCACCTCATCACCTCCTCCATGTCATTCACCTCCACCACCTCATTCACTTCCTCCACCTCCTCCATCACATTCACCTCCCCACTCTCCTCTGGTTTGGGGAAATGAGTCGCTCTGTGCAGGACGGACGTCGTTTTCTGCACAACAGCATGTTGATGCTGTTCCTGGAAGCCTGAAGGTTTCACATCATCTCCTGAAAATAACAGCTCGGCGAAGACACATGATCATTCGGATGTGCAAACCTTCGTACGTGACGTTTTTAGAGGATTTTAGTGTTGTTTATTCTATGTTGTTATTATATTTATTGCTTACTTGTGTCTTTAGAATTTTATACATATTCATTCAACTATATAATACATTTAACTATATGAATTTTCTGATATGAATTGTCGATAAATACCATAATTAAATGTTCCTCTAACATCTGACCTGTGTGGTCAGGTGTCTGGTTGAGATATCTCTGTCTTTCTTGATAAGCAATGTAATCGCTCAGGTCAAAAAGTACGTATATAAATGACTGAATGTGACACAGATGAGGTACAAGTACTTCTTACATTTATATATATGTTTGTGGGAATAATTGTACGAGTCCTGTTTGCGTTCCAAGAAGACAAGCAACATGTGGAATGTAGGTTAATCTATTTCAATATGATTACATTATTAAAATACCAAACTTCTGTACCTGTCAGTTTATTAGGTACACCTAGATAAAGCTGAAGTAATGCAGCAGTCCTGCCTCAACCAGTTTTTAATATTTAGCTTTTTATTTGATCAGTTTTTGAGTGTTGGCTGTCCGTCCCATATGAATGAGTATAGACCAAATATTAGAAACACCTCTCAATAAAACTCAGGACAGTTCAATGGCAGTGATTTTGATGTTGTGGATGATGGGGTTGTATACAGTATATATATATATATATATGTGTGTGTGTGTGTGTGTATGTAGACAGTATTAAACTGCATTCGTTTTTATATTGCTGTACCAAATGAACTGTGAGGTCTGAATATATGGGTCTACCCATATATTGTTTCAAAAAAGCATATTGTTTAGTAATGCTATAATATGTAAATATATCACATAATATTTGTATTAAAAATAAATGCTATATGTAGATATCGTATATTTGTATTAAAAAGAAATGCTACAACGCCGCATCTCTCCATTCTCAACTGCATCCTGGCTGGCAAGTACGCTCCTGTTCCCACTGCACAATGACCGAACTGCATTCTCCCGTTCTCGGAGAATGTTCTCCCGAGTTGAATTCCCAAGTACGTTCTTGGAAAGAACAGGAGTACATACTTGCGTTCTTTGGTATTGAAGAATTGTGTCAGGGTTAGGTTTAGGGTTAGATCACTGTCAAAGTGATCAGAAACATGACAACAGGGGGCGGGGCTTAAGACCTGTACTGCGGCTAGACACCAGGGGGCGGGGCTTTAGACCTGTACTGCAGGTAGTCACCAGGGGGCGGGGCTTAAGACCTGTACTGCAGCCAGACACCAGGGGGTGATGTGACGTGACTCACCATGGCCTTGCACCACAGACACCTCCAGTCCTGCAGACGCAGGACACTGCCACACGTCTTATCACAGGCGTTACATTTAGCGGAGACCGGAAGGTTCCCCTCCAACCACTGATGAGGCATTGACACCTGTGGACAGGTCACAGGTCAGAGGTGAGGATCATTTACTGACATGATGTGTGTGTGTGTGTGTGTGTGTGTGTGCGTGTGTGTGTGTCTGTCTCACCCCGTCCTCGTCCTCAATGATGTCTTTCCCAATAGAAGCCAGAGTCGTCCACTTACAGTTGTTAGTGGCTCTGACTGCACAACGTTTATGGGCCTTAAACTTACACACTGTAACACACACACACACACACACACACACACACACACACACACACACACACACACACACACACACACACACACACACACACACACACACACACACACACACACACACACACACACACACACACACACACACACACAAACACCATGTTACACATTGATATTAAACATTCACTTGTTTAACATGTTGCATTAATGTCAGTGAACTGATCTGATGTTTAAAGATGTGACGAGTCATTGAGTGTGTGTGTGTGTGTGTGTGCGTGTGTGTGTGTGTGTGTGTGTGTGTGTGTGTGTGTGTGTGTGTATGTGTGTGTGTGTGTGTGTGTGTGTGTGTGTGTGTGTGTGTGTGTCTGTACCTTCACAGGACAGGCCGTGTGATGTCACTCCTGACAGAGCCTCTCTACAGACGTTACAGTAAGTTGGTCGGGCGTGAGAGCAGGCGTACCAGTTGTGCATCCCACTGAAGTGATCCATACTGTACTGGGTGGACTGGGACACACACACACACAGTCAGCTGACAGCTGTGGGACAGCTGGTCGTCCCGGTAACACAACAGACAGATACAGACCTCATAGTTTTGTCTGTTCTGGACGCTGCGCAGAGCGGCCATCCACTCCTCCATCTCCTTCCTGTTGTCTGCGCAGAGGACGAGACGTCTGCAGGGAGTGATGACCTGGAGACAGACAGGTATCAGACAGACAGGTAGAGAGACAGACAGGTAGAGAGACAGATGGGTAGAGAGTCAGACGGTTGTCAGACAGAAATGTGGAGAGAAAGACAAGTGACAGACAGGTAGTGAGACAGACCTCTGTCAGACAGACAGCCAGGAAGAGAGACAGACAGCTGTCAGACAGACAGGTAAAGAGACAGTTCACGACCTCACTATGTAAAGAGATGATGTATGTTGTGATTTGCCGATATACAAATAAAACTGTGTAGTTTTATTTCCACATCCTGTTCAGCTGCTACAGAATGACACCTGATTTCCACTGGATGCGGAACGGCTGCGGAACGGCGACGGAGCCGATAGGTGTCGATTAAAGTCAATGTGTGTATTTCCACTGACTCCGCACGGCTCCGTCACAGCTCCGACGCTCAGCAGCCCTCCGGAGCAGATACGCAGGGTTTCTATTTTTGCTGGACGCCGGAGCACACACGCTGCAATTCAGCACAAAACAGGTTGTGCGGGACAGGAAGTCGAGCACAGAAACAAAAATAAAACGTACTTTAACTGTCAAAATAAAATACACCATGCTCACGGCGAATCATATTTCACTTAGCTACACTTTGAAAACCTCATAATGGGCGGAGACAGCCCTGAAGTCAACAGGTCAGAGGTTTTCACCGACTTGTTCACCCCATTGACACCATGAATGAGGAGATCCTGATCATTCAAGTCCAAAATCACCAAATCATTTATGATGGAAATAACTTGTTGGTTTGTGATTCTCTTTATAGAAACTACACCCTGTTATATCGCGCGATCACACGTGAATTCGTGAGATCTCGTGGGTCCTTGTGACATCATGGCCGCACCGCAGCGCACCACTGTGGCAGAGGCGGTGGGGATTGGCGGACGGCGAAACACGCAACCGACACGCTGCGCCGCCGTTTCGCAGCCGTTCCTTATCCAGTGGAAATCCAGGGTGAACCTTCTCAGCTACACACACACACACTGATCATGATGTTATCAAATAACTGATGAGAAGCAAAGTGATCAGAAACATGAACACGTGAACAAACATCAGTGATAAGAACGACCTCACATGACATGGAGGGGGCGGGGCTTATACTGCAGCCAGTCACCAGGGGGCGGGGCTTATGACGTGGTCTCTGTGCCTCTCTCTCTTTTCTCTAGGCCCTCCTACATCCTCTCGTATGACTCAAGCTACTTCCTGTCTGTCATCATGCCAACTCCCAAATCCCACCAACCCCCCACCCCCCCCAAACCCTAACCCCCCACATGGATCAGATAAGAAGACACACACACACACACACACACACACACACACACACACACACACACACACACACACACACACACACACACACACACACACACACACACACACACATACACACACACATCACAGCTGCAGCTTCACTGACAGGAAGTGACAACGTTCACCAACAGTTTTATACCACAAAGTATAACAGCTGGTGTGGAGCGGTGTGTGTGTGTGTGTGTGTGTGTGTTTGTGCGTTTGTGCATGCGTGTGCGTGAATGAGGCGTTCATGGTCTGACGTTTGTTGTTGTTTTTTTACCGTGAAGCTGTTGTTGAAGTTCTTGGTGCTGGACTCGGCGACGCTGGCGTCAGTCAGATCCACTTCATCGAAGATGATCGACTGGATCAAACAGGAAATTACATCACATCACGTCATTGTACTTTTATTGTCATAACTATTTGTCAATGAACTGATTATACAGAAAATCAATCATTGTCTTATCGATTATTTATTTATATTTAGAAATGTTGTGAAACGTCAGAATCAGCTGCTGAATGAACAATTTCATCAACTAACAGAGAAATGAATCAGCAGATGAATCAAAAGTGAAATTATGATGGTTCAGTTTTCTGTTTCTGTTCTGAGATAAGCTCTGATCCGTGATCCTCCTGAGTGACAGTCACCTTGGACGTCTGGGCGTAGTACAGCGTCCGCCCCCGGAGTTTGAAGTATCGTCTCTTCCAACGCTGGAACGAGTTGGTTTGTTTCATCAGGTTTCCTTCCTTCAACACTGTCTGCAACACAACGTTTCATCGTTTCATCTACCAGTTCAGAACCAGTTTAAAACCAGTACTTCAAGGGAAAAAGTCAGTATTGATCCTCTGAGAAGTGTTGGACCATGACGAAGCCTCAGAGCCGTCATGTGGTCCCAGTCGTCTGGGTTCACATCTCTCAGTGACGGCGGCGGTGACGCCTGTGGGCGGAGCCTGTGCTACATTTTCACAAAGCCTCTGATTCACAGACGTCAGGTGACAAATAAAAATAATCTAGATTTTCCTTCAACTTTTTCCTGGAAGGAGCCACGGGCAAAGACGGAAACGGTCCTGTGATGAATCAACACAATCACCCATTCAGTGTGTTTCACACACACACACACACACACACACACACACACACATTCAGTGTGTTTCACACACACACACACACACACACACACACACACACACACACACACACACTCAAGGACGCACACACACAAGGTGACGCACACAAGAGGGGACCCACACACGGGATGGCACACACAAACACAAACAAGGGGACACACACACACAAGGAGACACACACACACAAGAAGACACACACACGAGGAGACACACACAAGGAGACAGACACACACGAGGACACACACACACACACGAGGAGACACACGAGGGCACAAACACACACACAAGGTGACACACACAAGGACACACGAGGGGACACATAACTTTCTTTGACAGACATGACGTCAGCTGGGTCTGTTCAGGTTCTGGACCAATCAGAACACCTGATGACATTTAACAGTTTAATGAGCAGATTCATTAACATCACAGCCCCTAATATTAATAATTCATAATGAATTATTAGCTGTAACTAGTGAAGTACAAGTATCCAGCAGCAGAGTACAGGTACCTCTAAAGTGAAGTAAATGTACATTTGTGTTTATTTTACTGTTATAACAACTTCACATAGACAAAGGTATTCCCGAGCCTGTCCGCCGGTCCGTAAACGCAGCACAGTAGGTTAACGCAGGTAAAAACACCTGATACCTGCAAGAGACACGTCCGTGAACGCGTCACCAGTTAACGGGTGACTGGACACCGGGGACCGACACACAACCGCCCGAACCAACTTATCTCCGCCGACCTGCGCTCCTCTGACCGGGGGGAGCGGTGGGAAACAGCGGGGCTTCTCACGGGGCCTGCGACCCTCCGGTTAGCAGCAGTTAGCCGGTTAGCCTAGCATAGCTTTTAAATACCGGTTTCTGTGCGTTCACTGTCTCCACCGGACACCGGACACCGGGCTGTAGTCATAGTGATTCACCGGGTCCGGACTCCAGTTCCTCCGGGGCCAGAGATGTTCAGAGCCGGACCGATCCACTTGGCCGCTGTGGCCTTCGAGCCACCGACAACAGGTCTGGTTCTGACTCGGTTTACAGTTGAAGCTAAAAGTGTGAAAAGAGAAGAAACATCCACCGGACCGCGGGGTGCGGGTCCCTGCCCCCCCGAGCCCCCCCCGGTCCCTGTCTACCCGGTCCTCCAGGTCCCTGCCCCCCCCCGGTCCTCCAGGTCCCTGTCCCTGTCCCCGCCCCCCCCCCCCCCCCCCGGTCCTCCAGGTCCCTGTCCCCGCCCCCCCCCCCCCCGGTCCTCCAGCCACCCCCCCCCCCGGTCCTCCAGGTCCCTGTCCCTGTCCCCCCCCGGTCCTCCAGCCCCCCCCGTCCCTGTCTACCCGGTCCTCCAGGTCCCTGCCCCCCCCCGGTCCTCCAGGTCCCTGTCCCTGTCCTCCAGGTCCCTGTCCCCGCCCCCCCCCCCCCCGGTCCTCCAGGTCCCTGTCCCCGCCCCCCCCCCCCGGTCCTCCAGGTCCCTGTCCCTGTCCCCCCCCGGTCCTCCAGCCCCCCCCGGTCCTCCAGGTCCCTGTCCCCATCCCCCCCCGGTCCTCCAGGTCCCTGTCCCCGCCCCCCCCCCCGGTCCTCCAGCCACCCCCCCCCCCCCCCCCCCCCCCCGGTCCTCCAGGTCCCTGACCCCGAAGGCCCCTGCCACCCCCCCCCCCCCACGGCCCTCCAGGTCCCTGCCCCCCCCCACGGCCCTCCAGGTCCCTGCCCCTCCCCCCCCCCCCCCCCCACGGTCCTCCAGGTCCCTGCCCCCCCAGGTCCCCCCCCTCCCACGGTCCTCCAGGTCCCTGCCCCCCCCGGACCGGAACGAGTCAACATGTTACGGTTCTAGCAGATGAATTATTATGATTCAAACGTTACACAGTTTGCTGCGTGTTCGTCACGGTCTCGACGGATCAACGAGGGGAAACTGAGACATGTTCGTCCGGACTCTGTGCGCTTGTGTCCGGGCTTCGCTCGGTGCAGCTCGCGGCTGCGTGGCCCACCCCCGCCGGATCAAAACTCTGTCGGACTACGGCTCATGTGCGTTGATAAACGCGGGGTTTCACCGCCTCTGTACCTTGCTGCGGATCTGACCGGACGTGGAAACTTTTCGGATGAGTTTCTGCGGGGATCCGGGTTCCTGCTCCGGCTCGCTGTCCGACGACTCGTCCGCGCACCGGGCCGCTGCGGACTCCGGTCCCCCAGCCTCCGCCATCCTGCCATCAAACCCCCGAGGAGGACCAGGGGAGGGAGCGCCCCCCAGCGGCGGAGACAGGACAACACAGCGAGAGGATACAGGGCCGTTCACTGACCTCTGGTGGTGAAAGTGTGAAATGACAACAATACAGGTTAATAGGAATAAAACAACAGTTTCCTCTATGGAAAGATATATATATATATATGTGTGTGTGTGTGTGTGTGTGTGTGTGTGTTTTCAGAAACAGGTCAGCAGAGGGTGTAGACCATAGACTGTATATAAACAGGGTGTAGACTGGTTTCTGTTACTCGATCCAGTTTAACCACCAGGGAAAGTTCAACTGGTCTGCCTCTGGATCTGGTTACATAAAATCAAATTATGTAACTGAGCTCTGAGATTTTATTTATAGGATATTCCCGGATGCTGAATGTGAAGCTGAGGAGTCTGCAGTTCCTGGGGTCCCTCGGGGTCCTGGAGTCACTCAGGGTCCCTGGAGTCACTCAGGGTCCTGGAGTCACTCAGGGTCCCTGGAGTCACTCAGGGTCCTGGGGTCACTCAGGGTCCTGGGGTCACTCAGGGTCCTGGAGTCACTCAGGGTCCCTGGAGTCACTCAGGGTCCTGGGGTCACTCGGGGTCCTGGAGTCACTCGGGGTCCCTGGAGTCACTCAGGGTCCTGGGGTCACTCAGGGTCCCTGGAGTCACTCAGGGTCCTGGGGTCACTCAGGGTCCTGGGGTCACTCAGGGTCCCTGGAGTCACTCAGGGTCCCTGGAGTCACTCAGGGTCCTGGGGTCACTCAGGGTCCCTGGAGTCACTCAGGGTCCTGGGGTCACTCAGGGTCCCTGGAGTCACTCAGGGTCCTGGGGTCACTCAGGGTCCTGGAGTCACTCAGGGTCCCTGGAGTCACTCAGGGTTTCCAGCAGCCGAACCAGCCTCCATCTTTTCCCTCTGATATTAAATCCTGATCACCGGACACATCATCGCTGATCATAACTTCTGGTCTGGTTCTGGAACTGGACCTGGTTATTTGTGTGTGGTTCATCACAACTGGCGGATTCAAATCCGTCATTATTAGTATCACTATTAACAATATCATTGCATCTCAATCTGTTCTCTATCTCTCATGGTTCTGGTTCTGTGAGAGATTTTCTCTCCACAGTCTCAGAGCTGATCATTGGGTGTGTTATTGTTGTGATTTCATACAATTTAATAAAATGTGACCACCTACATGAATCCTCCATGACGACGTGGAACTTTACATCGTTCGTCAGGATCCGGTGACGAGGAGACGACATACGGATCAGTGGCTGATGAGAACCAGGTCAACTTACACGAGAGGACTGTCACTGAGAAGTAACACGAAGTGTGTGTTTGTGTGTCTATGTGTTGACATGTGACACCTGTGCGTGTGCGTGTGTGTATTATTGTAATGAGGTCACATTATGAATAAAAGACAAAAGTACAAAAACAGGCCTACTTTTTACTGAACAAAGACACACACCTGTGTGTGTGTGTGTGTATGTGGGTGGGTGGGTGGGGGGGCGGAGTCCAGGTGTTTTATTAGCAGCGGTGAGTCGGAGATGAGATCAGAAACGCAGATGCATCAGATCATAGGACAACGTTTGGTGAGTGACGCCTCAGAACTTTACAAGAAACTTTACATTTTTAAAACTTTAAAAATGATTCAGTTACAAATATGAAATATAATAACGTATAAAATGTAAAAGCTGAGCCAGAGGAAATAAATAAATAAATCTAGAAATGGCGAGAATGTTTTCACATATTTATTAATCTTCTATATTTATTATCACAGGTCATCAGAATGTCTCATTTACAAATTAGCAGCAATAACAGTATTAATAATAAAATTAATGTTTATTAAATTTGATACTTTAATTAAAATGAATAACATTTTTAATTCTTTACATATTAACATTAGTTTACTCTGTTTTACTCTGTATGCTGAAACATATAAAGCTTGTGTTTGCACTGTCTCTTTAACTACTATGTTTCTGAATTTGTCTAAAATCAAGTCATGTTTTCAAAGTTCTCGATATTATTCATATATTCAAAACTAAGGTACAATCTGAAATTAAAAAATGTAACATAAAAAAACGTGAAACAATGATAATGAAAGTAAGAAACTTTGACATCTAAATGTTGCAGCAAGGTGTCGTATTAAAAATATTTGGTCAAAAACAGAAAACCTGAACATGGACACAAGAAATGATTCTTCATCACAAGTTCAATGTCATCAGATTAGTTCATCACAAAACATGTTGAAAAATATTTCTCTAAAAAACTAAATTAAATAAAACGTAGTAATACAACAAAGAACTTTACGCCCACTGCCAGAAGGGGCACTGCAGCCCACTCAGCATCACTTGGGTCCTTGAGGAGCACTATGACTAACCCCCCCCTTCTCTGCAGACCATGCTGACCTTTACTTTTCATATCCTGTTGATGGTGATGTCCCTCCCCATCGTCATGGCGATGCCGGAGCCCACCTGGCAGCCCCCCCTCACTGCTCCTCCATCACCACCCACCCCACCTGTGAATGACCCCGGACGCAGCTTTCACTCAATTGGAGACAACATGACGGAGCCGCCGACCCGGGACCTGGAGACCTTCTGCCAGATGCTGCAACAGAACCCAGACCCCGTCCCCCCAGACCAGATCCCCTGGTTCTGTCTCTGCACACACTGCCAGAGCACCCAGGGGCCTAAAGGGGACAAAGGAGACCGGGGGCTGCCAGGTAAACACCAAACAATACACAACGTCTGCAGATTTAATTCATGTGAATCCAGGGGGGATTCACATGTGCTCAGTGCTCTTTCAGCACTGATTTATTTTGGTTCCAGTCGTGTTGTGAAAGTCAAAGTAACGTGTTCTTTGTTGTGATGCAGGACTGATCTGAAGTGTGATGGTTCTAACTCTGCTCTTTGTGACATGATACAAATCATTATCAGGAAAACGATACAAACCCTCTGCAGCTACAGTATGTTTATATAGATTATATATATATATATATATAGGGTTATTACAGTATCTAACGCACATGTCTCTCCCCTCAGGTCGTCCAGGTAGTCCTGGAAGTCGGGGGTTGATAGGGTTCAGAGGTCCCCCAGGTTTTGTGGGCAGACCAGGGGTCAAAGGTAAATGGCTCTATGCTTCCTTGTTCTATTTCTACTTCTACTGTTTCTACTGTAAACATAACTTCAACTCGTTCTGATGTTGCTGCTGCTCAGGGCAGAAAGGAGACGAGGGGGAGAAGGGACAACAAGGACCCCAGGGACTAGTGGGACCCGAAGGAGACCGAGGCTTCAAAGGTGAGCGGAGTGCCGTTGTGTTACTGGCTCCTGAGCTTCGGGTCTAGTTCAGATTGGTTCTTCGTTGTTGCAGGTGACAAAGGTGATCAAGGTCTGGAGGGTCTCCCCGGGGATCAGGGTCCTAAAGGAGATGATGGAGTCTGTCCAGAGACCTGTGAGTCCAGCCTTGGGCCCCCGGGAACCGCAGGTCTACCTGGCCCCGCAGGACCTAGAGGTCTGCCTGGTACTCCGGGGCTGCTGGGGCCCAAAGGCACTAAAGCTGATGTGGGTGATCTGGGTCCCCCTGGTGCCCCTGGACTTGTGGGTGAGAAGGGAGAACTGGGGCCCCAGGGGGAGTGCAACTGTACAGACGGAGAAGACGGGAGTCCAGGGCAGAGGGGGGACAAGGGAGACAAAGGGGGGCAAGGACAGATAGGGCCTGAAGGGCAAATGGGACCACAGGGGGATCAGGGAGACCCAGGGTCCATTGGGATGATGGGTCCTCCTGGTCCCTGCATGACAAGTATCCAATCGGCCTTTTCTGCAGGGCTGACATCCAGCTACCCCCCACCCAACACCCCCGTGGTCTTCTCCCAAATTCTCTACAATGTCCAGGGGAATTACGACCCGACGACCGGAATCTACATCGCCCCCATAAACGGCACTTACGTCCTCAGCTACCACCTCACCGTCCATGAGCGTGTCCTCAAGGTCGGCCTCTTTCTTAATTTCATACCAGTTGTTAAAACAACTGACCCCAAAATGTTAGGGACCACCTCACATTCCATCATCCTCCACCTGGCCCGGGGGGACATGGTGTGGCTTCAGGTGAAGGATGTGGTCACTAACGGCATGTATGCTGGTGCTGAGACCAAAAGCACCTTCTCTGGCTTCCTGCTCCACCCAGACACATGTGACGTGGCCCTACTCAGGGGCCCCATGGCCCCAGTCACCCCACCTGAGGGTGAATACACCTGGGGCGACATATCTAACAGCAACACTGCTTCACCTGCTGTGGGAGGATCCAACTAATCAATAAACGACCTTCCGTCTCCTGTGGCAGGTCACCATTACAAACACAACCAATCAAACAACAGATGCACAAGTAGATCAGCTCAGACCAATCCAGACAAACTCAGAAGATCATTTATAAAACCAACCAACAGAATCCATCCCTGCATCAGAGGACGCATGTGTTCTGAAGGTCCGAGCACCGGTCCCGTCCTGAACGTCCACATCAGAGACAATTGGTCTTCCTCGTTTGATTGTAGAATGTAAAACAGAAACCATCTGACAGTGACGACCTGAGACACTGTCAATCAATCACAGTGACCTGTCAATCATGTAGTCTCTCATTAAACCAAGACACAAAGTGAGGCGAAGTTTGAGACCTGGTGGTTCTGACCCTGAACCATGTGACTCAATCGTTTGTCTTTCTACTGTTTGAATCTGTTACTTTATTTGAGACAGTTGCTGCATTTTTGTTTGTTTACTTTTTGTTGCTGTTCAATCCCTCTGTTGTAACAACGTCCTGAATCTGGTTCATCTGTAAACTGCTGAGAAACATCATGAGCAGGATGTTAACAGGCAGTGAGTTGCTGATGATCCACACTGATTCATCACCTGTCTCCAGTGGGCGGAGCCTCTTCAGGTCTCTGTCTGAGTCCCCGATGAGTCAATCAGACCACACCTGAACCACATCGGGTCATGTGAATATTTACCACAGAGTAAGGGTTTGTTTGTGTTTTTAAGCTTCAATGTAGAAAATAAAACCAGCAGATTATTGATTATTTGTTCTCTCCAATAAATCAGGTGTGTGTGTGTGTGTGTGTGTGTGCGTGTGCGTGTGCGTGTCCTTTACAACACATGAAACATGAATCACATGATGACAGTTTGTTTTATTTCAGACTCAGACAGGAAGTTCATTATCATCAGCATAAACTAAATAAAGCTTGGAGGTCAGAGGTCAGACTCTACCCACCACAGGCTGATCAACAGATTCACCTGAAGACGACAGTGAATAAACTAGAAGCTTCTACGTTCTTGTCTCAAACAGCAGCTTGTCTCCCACAGCGCGAGAGGACACATCCTGTCTGTTTCTGTGTCTTCAGGCCTCGGTGGGAGACTCGTCGTCATCTCCGTAGACCACTCCCCTCAGGTAGACTCGTTTAAACTCCTCAAATACCATGTCCTCTGGCTCACTGTGGGACAGAGAGTGAGACAGAGAGTGAAACAGAGTGAGACAGAGGGTGTGACAGAGTGAGACAGATGGTGAGACAGAGGGTGAAACAGAGGGTGAGACAGATGGTGAGACAGATGGTGAGACAGAGGGTGAGACAGAGGATGAGACAGAGGATGCGACAGAGTGAAACAGAGGGTGAGACAGAGAGTGAGACAGAGGGTGAGACAGAGAGTGAGACATAGGGTGAGACAGAGAGTGAGACAGATGATCTGAACTCATGTAATATGATGTAATATGATTTGATGATATCTGAGGTCATTGTAATCTGATTGTTGGATTTAATCTGATCAGAGTCTCACCTGTCTCTGGCTGATGACACGATTCAAACAGGAAGTGATGAAAGAGAAAAAAGATTAAATGAAACAAAAAAACCTTACTGGAGGTCACGACCTCGCTTCATAGTGAGGAGCCATTTTGTAGTTCTGTCTGAACATTATATCAAGTAGGTCTATCTGCAGCCGCAGCCACATGGCACGACATGCCCATAACTCGTACGTCACGGCACCGCTGCAGCGAGCTACTGGCTAGTCACTCACTGCTAACGCTCGCTCTTAGTTTGACTCTATAAAATGCCAAATGGAAACAGCAAGACATTCAACCAGCCACTTTGTCGTGGAAGTTGAGTGTTTGGGCGCATTTAGGATGTGACATCCTCCCGGGGGAGACGGAGCTGGACCCTCACATCACACTCCATCACCCGGAGCTGGAGGAGGAGCAGCGGGGACCGACCATCACTGACACTGCACTGCTTTAGCAAAATTTCAGCCAACTCGAATCGGGTGTGGCTGCAGCTGTGGAGCCTCCCGTCTCCCGTCTCTGAAAGTATTTTATTCATTAGTATGATTAGTACGAAGAAGAAGCATACCAGACAAAACTTTTCATTTTGAAGAGGCACGAGACGAGAGGCTCCAGGCTGCAGCCACACAGTCTGAACGAGCCTGTTCTTCATCTCCTTAAAGGACCTGCGCCCCCACAGCCTGGTCGCTATTTTATTTATGTCGCACAACATTTAATTTGGAATCTGTTTTTGAGTTGCCTCATAGCAAAATGCTGAGTGATTTTAAGTTGGGCTTTTATTGTGAAGGGCAGAACAGAAGAAGGGAGCGGATGCTCTGTAGTGTGTTTGATGGTGATAAATAAAGTTGTTGTCTTGGTTCACTCTGGTTCATACAACGTCTCTGTGTTATTATTTTGTATAAATGATTCATTAAAGGCGCAACAATAAACGCTTGGTTACATTATTTAAATTGTACAAGTTTAGCATAAATTAAGATAAATATATATTATTAATATTAATAGAGCTACAGGTTTCATTCATTGAAATATAATGAAGCTGTTCATTAGTAGTAGGGAGAAGGGGTGACACAAAATAATTTGTTCTCCTCATCCCTTTTCCAACATATAAACCAACTGTCTAATTAATTAAAAATCAAATCAAATTATTCCTGGTTATTAGTTGATAAATACCTATATTTAAATCTATTTTTCAAATTATGTTGTCATCCTAAGCCACATTCACCTTTTCTTTTTCTTTTAAAAAAAAAATCGGTTATGATGCATTGTCTTCCGAAACCACCATAGTGAAGTCTTCGAGTAATGGGCGTGTCGTGCCGTGACGTACGAGTAATGGGCGTGTCGTGCCGTGACGTACGAGTAATGGGCGTGTCGTGCCGTACGAGTAATGGGCGTGTCGTGCCGTACGAGTAATGGGCGTGTCGTGCCGTGACGTACGAGTAATGGGCGTGTCGTGCCATGACGTACGAGTAATGGGCGTGTCGTGCCGTGACGTACAGTGAAATGGGCGTGTCGTGCCGTGGGCGTGTTCTGCCGTGTGGCTGCGGCTGCAGATGGACCCTTATCCATGATATAGTGAACTCACACTGTTTCCCACAATGCATCTGTAAAGTAGTGAACAACCGATGGTCACTGACCAAGCGATGTGGACCATCATGCATTGCGCTTGGCTGAAAACTAAATTGTGCTTTGTTTCTCAAGCAGGGGGCGGAGTCTGACAACTGAGAATTCAGATCATGTACATACATATATATATACACATATATATACATATGTGTGTATATAATATGCATGTGTATATATTTAAAATATATAGGTTGAGGCCGAGCATCGTCTCCGTCTCTTCTCTTGTTGTGGCTTGTTCGTTTAGCAGCTTCTCTCTGATTCTGTTTCTTCTTATTATGGAACAGATTTAAATAAAATTTCTACAAACAGGTTCAAATTTTGTTGTTTCTTTTGATAGACTCAGAGCAGAGCTGCTCATCAAAACCCAAACTAAAACATTTAAACATATTAATACAAAGTGTAAAACTTTGGTGTTTACTGGAATATAATTCACGTGAAGAGTCTTTGAGTTCTCTGATGTCAGACTGTCCTTGAACACAACAGCTTCTGATTGGATGTTTCAATTGAAAGGAAAATTCAAACGTACCTGGTTCAGGTTTAGGATTCATGAGTCTGAACGGAACCTCCAGAGACACCTCACTGTAACACAACAGACACACAACAGACTCACTGTAACACACAGGTACTGACTCACAAGTACTGACTCACAGGTACAGACAGGTACAGATGGGTTCAGATGATTACAGACAGGTACAGACAGGTACAGACGATTACAGACAGGTACAGATGGGAACAGACAGGTACAGACAGGTACAGACAGGTACAGACGGGTACAGACGGGTACAGACGGGTACAGACCTAGATGCCAATGTCCTGTTGTTATGAGCAGAAACAGAAAACACAGATTTGGGATGTTGAAGATTAAAAAATATTATACATGAAGTTTGTCTGATGCTGAACCAGTTGACTGTGGGGTCACAGTGAGGTCACACTGAGGTCATGACCTCAATGTGACTGATAAACAGGTCACACTCACCCACAGGCCATCATCCTCAGAACCACCTTATAGGACACCAGGATCCCCTGGACCTCCTTCATCACTTCCTGCTTCACACTGAGGGAGGGGCAAGGTGGCGGAGACATCTCTGTCAGACTCATGTCATCATCATCATGTGTGTTTGTGTATGTATGTGTGTGTGTCTCACATGCTGGATGAAGCCAGGTTTGTGTCCTCATGTTTGAGTCGTCCGTCCAGAGCCAGTCCTCTGCGGTCTTTGTTGTGAGTCAGAACAGGAAACAGTGTGTATTGCTTCTTCAGAGACGTCCCACATGGGACAGAGTCCCTGCGCACGCGCACACACACACACACACACACACACACACACACACACACACACACACACACACACACACACACACACACACACACACACACACACACACACTTCAGACATTAGCGTCACGTCACAGAGCTTCATGTCAACATGTCAATGGGCTCAGACTCACTTCGTCTCCTCTTTGGCCACAGACTTCACGTATTTATCGTTGGAGTAAAGGACGACGTTCGTCACCTGCTCCACTGAAGAGACAAACAGGAAGTCACCTGACATGCGACATCATCAGACATGGGACATCACCTGACATGTGACCTCATCAGACATGTGACCTCATCAGACACAGACGTCACCTGACATGTGACATCATCAGACACAGACGTCACCTGACACACTGATGTCTTTGATGTTCCTGCTGGATGAGTTGGTGACGTCAACGTTCACTGTGACCGGCTCACTGTGGTAAAACGTCTGTAGACAGAGACAGGTACAGACAGGTTCGGACAGACAAGCACAGACATGTAGAACTAGATGTGGAACATGATGTGGAACCTCACCTCTTTAGGAAGACTCAGTTTGACGGTCAGAGGTTCCTCAGACATCAGGAACTCGAAGGTCGTCTCTGCTGATGGAACCAGTTCACTGATCTCTGGACTGAACTGGATCTTACGAATACTGAGACGAACTGAGCTCCTGAGGAGAGGAGAGCATTGATCAACTGACCCTGATCCTGATCCTGACCCTGACCCTGGCCCTGATCTGACACTGACCCCGATCCTGATCCCAACCTGACCCTGATCCTGATCCTGACCCTGGCCCTGGCCCCGATCCTGATCCCGACCTGACCCTGATCCTGATCCTGATCCTGATCCTGATCCTGACCCTGACCACGACCCCGACCCTGGACTCACTCTTTGTCGATCTTCTCGTTTTGGCTTTGACCACAAAACGCTTTCACCTCAAACTCCACAGCACATTTCTGTCACAAACAAAGAGAAATGAGAGAATCAATCAACATCTATTTAAATATGGTTCTACAGTGAACAGGAGGTTTCAACGTGGTTCACATCAACAAATAACATCTATAGAACAAAACAAAGACAAAGGTTCATATACAAACTGGAGTTTTAAAAACGGGTTAGGGTTAGGGGTGATCTGGTGACCTGGTGACCTTGTGACCTGGACCTAGACTACGCGCATTCGCATTGAATTTCCAGCGCTGCGGGAAACTGAAAATGGGATCAGCGGTGAACCACCATCAAGTGTCCCCTGTCGGTTGCTCAGTTAGTTGCGGTTTGCAACTTTACCACCAGATGTCGCCAGAACAGTACAAAAATTACACACTGGGGCTTTAACTGTAACCATGAGATATGTATATATATATATATATATATATATATAATAATCCTGAGCACATCAGACTAGAAGCGTGTTACCTTCCCCACGTCGGAGGGTCCGGGCTGCAGAGCGACGGAACACGGCAGATTGTCTGGAAACTGAAACAAAAACAAAGTTTCTGTCTGACGACTTCTACAAACTACAAAAGAAGAGAATCGACTCTTGGAGTTGAAGCCTTCGTGTGTCATCGGACTATACATCAACACCCCTTGGAGGTCAGGGGTCATTTTCAGGAGGCTAAAGTCTGAAGGAGCTCAGATGAGATCCACGGGTCCGGTACCGGAACCGGTTCCTCACCTCGAAGAAGAAGGGGAAGCCGTTGTCTCCCAGCTTCCGCAGCAGCTTCTGCTGGGTCTTTGTGTGAGTGAGTTTGTCTTTGTCCTGCAGCTCGGGGTAAACCTGCCGGGTCACGAGGAACAAGTCCCGCCTGAAGGCCACGCCCATCACGTCCTCGTCCTGACGGCCGTACCAGAACGTGCACGACAGCATCACGTACACTACAGACACACACAGAACAGCACGAGTGACTTTCTGTCCATCAACCACCAATCTCCGGTTGCCACACAAGAAGAAGACAAGGTTAAACCGCAACGAAGGACCAGAGAGGTCAGTGGTCGTCGTCACTGACGACTGATGAAACGCTTTAGTTCAGTGACTTCAGGAAGCAGAGCTTCGATGAAGCTGCAATGTGTTTTCTAACAGAGAGTAGAGGTCAAAGGTCAAACCCACGGACCTTTCTTTCCTTGGAGCAGAACCGGGTCAATGAAGATCACTCCGTCTGAGAGAAGAACAGAACCACAGATCATGTGATGTCCATTTGATGACATCACATAAAGCATCATGTTAGCCTAGCTTAGCACAAAGGCTGATGACAGAACCTGTTAGCCTAGCTTAGCACAAAGACTGACGACAGAACCTGTTAACCTAGCTTGTTTCTGTCAGAACTCACCCACTGGATCCACAATGTCACAGTGATCCACAAAGTCTCTCTTGGCCAAGTAGACCGCGACCTGAGGGGAGAGAGGGGTCAGAGGTCAGAGGTCTTGGACCTGAACCAACAATTCGTGAACTTTATTCATGTTATGATCTGAGGCTTTCATGAACCATATACGGAGTCATGATACATCTGATCACTGATCAATATGTTACACTGTGGGTGTGTGAGCGTGTTACTGTGTGTATCTGTGTGTGTATTAGTGTGTGTTACTGTGTGTATCAGTGTGTTACTGTGTGTGTATCTATGTATGTGTGTGTGTATCTGTGTGTGTGTGTATCTACGTATGTGTGTATCTGTGTGTGTGTATCTACGTATGTGTGTATCTACGTATGTGTGTATCTGTGTGTGTATCTACGTATGTGTATCTGTGTGTATCTGTGTGTGATACTGTGTGTGTATCTGTGTGTGATACTGTGTGTGTATTAGTGTGTGTTACTGTGTGTATCAGTGTGTTACTGTTTGTGTGTATCTACGTATGTGTGTATCTGTGTGTGTGTATCTACGTATGTGTATCTATGTGTGATACTGTGTGTATCAGTGTGTTACTGTGTGTGTGTATCTACGTATGTGTGTATCTGTGTGTGTGTGTTCACTCACCGACTTGTCGCGGGAAGCTTTTTTGAAGACGACTTGTTTCGGACTCATGGTGTCTCCTTCTTACCTGGTGTCTTATTATTATCGTGTCTTATTGTGTCTCCTTGTCTCAGGACCTGCGATCACCTGTGATGTAACATGAAGCCGTCAACCGTTTGATATTTAAATCTACTCAAACTTTAGATTGAAAACATTTTTCCGTCAGTGAAGAGACAGAAACACAAACTGACCTGAAGCTGCAGCGACGACGACTTCAGCAGGATCAGCTGCTCACACACACTGAGCTGCATTTATAACATACACACACACACACACACACACACACTGAGCTGCATTTATAACATACACACACACACACACACACTGCCTGGTCAGCACACTGCTTATTACTGGCAAATTGACTGACACATACACACACACTCACACACACACACACACACACTTTACATCTTAAACATTTCCGCCGACGGCCATCTTCCTGTGACATGTTTAGTGGGTGTGTGTGTGTGTGTGAATATGGTCTATGAACAAGTTGTGTGGTAAGAACTTGGTTCCATGTTTAAACAGACATGATGTGTTCAGGGTCAGAGTAAGTTGTAAGACTCTGAGCCGATCAGAACACTCAGCAGTCTGTCTGCTGACATCAGCAGCTCACACCTGAGGGGTGGAGCTACGACATGACATGTCTTGTCTCTGATTGGTCAGACCAGACGGTAGATAAATACGACGACATGAAGCCAAATCATCGCGATCACAAACTTCCCTCCAGGTGGGACCACAGTGTGTCATCAATATGTCATTGTCAAGGAGGATTCATAGGATTTAGGAAAAGAGAATCTGAGTCAGAGGAGCGTCGAATTGTCAAATTTTACTTAGGAAGTTTCCTAAATCCTGAAGTGACCAGGGGTGAGGTCGAATTGTCCTTCCTATCTACTATTCCTTGATCTCAGTGTAAAACGTCATGAGGTCAAGAAAAGGTGTAAAGGACAACCGATAAGACTTAGGAAGAGCTGACAGCTGCTCAGAGAATCCAACTCCACTGACACTAAACTACATCGTCATGTGACGTCGTGGTGAAACCACATTTCTGAAGGTGATCTACAAAAACCTCAGCAGCTCCATCAGCATGTTTCCATGTTTTATGATTCATATGTACAGAAACTTACATCGGGGTCATATTCATACTCTTCTATTTCAGATTTACATTTGTTCATGACATCACTTTAAATATCAGTCCCAACGACATGGGGGTCTATATGTCCTTACTCTCACATAGGAAGCTCCAATGTACCCTATGATAAAGGAGATAGGAAAGGAAGCATTGAAGCTCCCTTCCAAAGCACTTAGAGAATCTGAACATTATCAGGTGCTGAGGAAACACTTCACTCATTAAACCTTTCTAAGAAAAACTGAATATTGGACTGCAGCCTGGTCACTGACCTGAAGCTTCAGAGTCGCTCCCCATTCCAGTCGTGGATGGGCTAGTGGAAGGTCAGGGTTGACCCGCTCTCCGGGGTGTCAGGGGTGATCCGTACCAGGTAACGACATGTTTTTTTTTTTGATGAGGTTCATAAATGTGAACGAGTAAAGAGACTTCACACATTTTATTTTACATCGGCCTGTGATTAGCTGGCGACCTGCGAGCGAGCGAGCGAGCGAGCACACACACACACACACACACACACACACACACACACACACACACACACACACACACACACACACACACACACACACACACACACACACACACACACACACACACACACACACACACACACACACACACACACACACACACACACACACACACACACACACACACACACACACACACACACACACACACACACACACACACGATCACCAATATATTAATTACACATAATTACACATTTATTTGATGAACATGGAAACAGTGAAGAGAGAGTGTGTCCATGCGTGTGCACAACGTCCATTAGGATCATGTGATTCATCATCACATCCTCAATGTTCAACAAGTGTCGTCGACCAATCACACGTCAGACCACAGGACGGCTCTGCTGCCTTTCTCCACGCTGACCACGAAGGCTCCGGACGGAGACCAGGACACCGAATTGATGGCAGAGCTGCAGAGAGGACGAGAGGTCACAGAGGTCATACAGCTGGAGGTCAGGACTCTTTGACCTCTGTTCTCGTGGGGTCAGTTTGTCGCTTACTTGTGGTGTCGGTCCAGAGTTCGGTCCACTTTGCCCGTCAGGACGTTCCACACGTAAAGAGCTCCATCAGCTGAACCTCCGGCCACGTAGCTGCCGTCCGGACTGAAACAAACAACGACACTGTTAGTGACCCTGTGACCCGAGTCCAGACGGTTCAGTCGCTCTGAAGAAGCCGATGTGTTGAACTCACCTGAAAGTCACCCTGGTCCAGTCGGCTCCGCACTTGAAGCCCTGAGCACTGAACACACCAACACACAGTTAGTACATCAGGACCAGACCTGGACCAGGATTATCAGACGAGTGACTCTGATGTCACCACGTTTTAGAATCAGTCTGAAGCAGCGGTTTCCAAGGAGACAGACCTGAATGGTTGTTGGTTTGTCAACGTTTTTATATATGAAACTTTTTTATTTTATCGTTGCTCATGTTGGCCAGGACGTCCTGACAGAGACATCTCAGGTCAACAGGTCAACAGGTGAATCACCTGAACGTCTGTCGGACAGAGTTGGTGCGAAGGTCGATAATCTTGATGAGGTCGTCTCTGGAGCAGCTGAGAAGTTCTGTTCGCTCGTGGTTCAGGTCCAGTGACGTGACTCTGCCAAACAACTCCAGCTCCTGAACGATGCTCTCAGCTCTGACACACACACACACACACACACACACACACACACACACACACACACACACACACACACACACACACACACACACACACACACACACACACACACACACACACACACACACACACACACACACACACACACACACACACACACACACACACACACACACACACACACACACACACACACACACACACACACACTGTTGTTAACTGTGGTGTAGTTGTTGTGTAGCTGTTGTTAACTATTGTGTAGCTGTTAATTGTTGTGTAGCTGTTGTTAACTGTTGTGTAGCAGTTATGTAGTTGTGTTGCCTTCTCACCTGATGTCCCAGAATCGAACCTTCTTGTCGAAGTGTCCGCTCATGACGCACTGCTCCGTACACACAATGTCGTTACAACTGGAACCAGCAAACACCGTCTTCATACCTACACAGGTGACATCACAGGTCACTCCATGTAAAACCAGTTAAACATCCGCCAGACAAACCGACCAATCACGTACAGACTTTGCTGCGGAGGTCCCACAGTTTGAGCGTCCGGTCATAGCTGCCAGAGACGATCCGAGTGTTGTCCAATAGGAAACGAGCTGACAGAACCTTCCCACTGTGACCCGTCAAGGTGTGCTGCGCGCGCACACACACACACACACACACACACACACACACACACACACACACACACACACACACACACACACACACACACACACACACACACACACACACACACACACACACACACACACACACACACACACACACACACACACACACACACACACACACACACACACACACACACACACACACACACACACACACACACACGTATGTTTAGAAAATCACAACAAAACTGTTGTATTGTGCTGCTGTGAAATTCCCAGAGCGGGATGAAAAGTTTTTTATTCTATATACATTATGTTGCATCCTAACCTGTGTGTGTGTGTGATGTTGATGAAACTTTAACGTCTCAGGTGTCGTCGTTTTTGTGGCCTCAGTAGAAAAGCGAGATCATGTCTCAAGCCCTGCCCCCTCAGCCTTACGCTCCATGGTGATTGGTTCTGTTGGATGTCAGTCATCACACTGAGCCTATACGATCTCTGTACAGACTCACATTGTGATGTCACTTCCTGTCTGTCAGCAGCTCCTGGGACCACCACTGCACCACTAGAGCATGATGGGAACAGAGGGGCTGCTGGGAGCCAAAATGGTGGCTAAGGGGGAGGGGCTGAAATTCAGACCTTTTACATGACATCACTGACCAGCAGACTGACGACTGTAAACCTGTCAATAATCAATAAGACCATGTTTCTCTCTTGGCTCGGAGATCGATCGATTCACTGATCTCCAGATTCTTTCTGAAACTTCAGCCTCTGATCGTCTGTGTATACTGATGATAACTATATTATATTTATATGGATCTTTTCTGACTCAGTCAACCTGAAGAAAACATTTAGGGATCGACCCCCCCGACCTCTGAGCCACAGACTCACCCTCAGTCTGAAATCGTCCACAGTCCAGATGCGACTGGCGAAGTCGTTGGAGGCAGCAAGCAGGTATGAACCCTGAAGACACACAAAAACACTATCAAACACACAAACACACAAACACAGACTCACAGCAGTGAAGAGACTTACTGCGCTGTCAAAGTCGATACTGGTGATTCCTGCATTACTGCCAGTCAGAGCTCCTTTAGCTTCACAGTGACCTGTGAGAGAGAGAGACAGATATATTAAACATTAAATATGTTGGTTGTAATAATTGACTTAGGGTTAGGGTCCAGTTCACACTAGAACATGATAACATGACATCACTGTCTCAACACATTGCTCCCATTTTTATCTGTTGTCCTGTTTTTTTTTTGTTGGTCTTTTTCTGTGTAAGTTCCATGAGAGCTCAGGAAACCAAAATCTGATTCCTTGTATGTTGAACATTCTTGGCCAATAAATCTGATTCTGATCTCTGATGTCATCTGAGCTTGCCGTTTCTTTGGTGACCTCACCTGCGACGACCTCCCACAGCTTCACCCTGCGATCCATCCCTCCTGTCGCCACCATACGAGAGCCGGGGCTGAACCTCACCGCGTTCACCTCGCCGTCGTGAGCTTCCTACACACACACACACACACACACACACACACACACACACACACACACACACACACACACACACACACACACACACACACACACACACACACACACACACACACACACACACACACACACACACACACACACACACACACACAGTCAGTCAGTCAGTCAGTCAGTCAGTATGAAAAAACACTTGTTTACTCTCTCTCTCTTTCACTTGGTCTCAGGTTGAAAACTTGAGATCAGCTCCCTCCTCCTCCTCCTCCTCAGCCTGACACTCCGTCCTGTTTGGTTATGTTGGAAGTCAGTCATCACTTTGAGCCAATAGAATCTCTGTACAGGCTCACACTGTGATGTTGCTTCCCGTCTGTCAGCAGCTCCTGTGACCACCACTGCACCACTACATGCATGATGGGAGGAGAGAGCAGGGCTGCTGGGAGCCAGAGGGCAGCAGGAGAGGATTGTGGGTAATCAGACCTTTTACTGTTCATCACTGACCTTTGATCTCTGACCTCTACGGTCAACAAATGGATATTTCCAGTGTCAGGCAGTACCATGTTTATACGAGAAAGGAAAACTAAACAACACATTAGGTCACGTGACTTGTCCCAGCTGATCACTGTGACATCAGAGGTCACGTGACGTGTCCCAGCTGAACACTGGCCACATGACTGAACCGTACTCACGAACACGTGCAGCGCCGTGGACGGGACTCGGACGTCTGCACACACTCCTGACGGAGCCTCTGTGTTTTCAGGTGAAGAGCTGAAAGAGTTGGCAGCTCGACGTCTGAGAGAGAGAGAGAGAGAGAGAGAGAGAGAGAGAGAGAGAGATTTTTGATTTTGATTTTTAAAAAACAATGTTTATTAAGATTTACCAGAGAACATCACGGTCCTCTACAAATGAAATGAAAAAAAACACAACAACAACACAAAACAAAAAAGATAACTGAAAAAACAGAATAAATCAGGTCATAAAAACAGAGTTAAAGATGAGCTCTCCCTCACACAGACTGGTTTAAAAACTCCTGTATGTCGTTCATCAGAGAGTGGAGAGAGAGAGAGCGAGAGAGAGCAGGACAGGTCGGAGGTAAGGTCGGAAGTCAGGTCAGAACAGAGGTTAGGTCAGAGGTTCGAGGTCTTTACAGATACATACCCAAATATGTTGGAGATGGAGTCCAGTAGACCAGGGGGAGGAGGGTGGGACAGTCTCTTACTAAAGACACATGAAGACAGTCAGACAGTTTCCACAGAGAGACAGGCGCAGAGAGAGAGAGAGAGAGAGAGACACAGACAGACAGAGACAGACCACTGCACATAACTTTACCAAATAATTCATCACCCATGATATAATCATTATTTTTATTATTATTATTCATATTATTAATATGATTATAGAAGTGTTGAACTCTAGTGACCTGGGCGTTCTGCTCAGCGCTCTGCTGGGAGACGTCTCTCCTCCTTTCCCTCCGTCCTCAGCCAGAACCTCGATGTCGTCGTCTCTGAGGACAAACACACGAGGTCAGAGGTCAGAAGACGTCTGATGTCACAGCAGATGTGAGGTCACAAAGGTCAAATGTTACTGACGGGTCGATGGGCAGCGGCTCTTTGGCGGCATCGGCCAGTTCCTTCTGCAGTTTGGCCTGTCGCCGTCTGAAAGACAGGAGGACAAATCAGCCTCAGGTGATTCAGACGACTCAGATGATCCAAGGACTCAGATTATGCCAACCTGCTGTCCTTCTCGTTCTCGGCGTTAAGCTTGTTGGCCTCCTGAGCTTTCTCTGCCATCCAGCGAGACACCAGCTCCTGATTGTCCTCTGTGGTTTTCCGAAGTTTCTCCTCCAGAGCGGAGAATGTGATCTGCAGAGCGTCGTACTCGTCCTTCAGCGTCTGGTTCGCCCGCTCCAGGTCCTGTGAGACAGGAAGTCCAGTGGGTCAGGACAAGTCAACACAGGAAGTCAGGACACGACGATGAAGGTCTCAGGTTGAAAACTTGAGATCAGCTCCCTCCTCCTCTTCAGCCTCACGCTCCGTCCTGATTGGTTATGTTGGAAGTCAGTCATCACTTTGAGCCAATAGAATCTCTGTACAGGCTCACACTGATGTCACTTCCTGTCTGTTTGCAGCTCCTGCAACCACTGCTGCACCACTAGAGCATGATGGGAGGAGAGAGCAGGGGCTGCTGGGGCCAGAGAGCAGCAGGAGAGGATTGTGGGTAATCAGACCTCTTAATGTTCATCACTGACCTTCGGCTGGATTCAGTTTGTTCTTCCTGTTGCCTTCTCCTCACCTTGTCCTTGACCTCAGTGGACAAGGTCACAAGGTCAAAGGAGGATTCACACGACTCCACTGACACTGAGCAACGTCGTCATGTGATCATAACCTGATCAGGTTGATTCATGTTCGACATGAGTAGTGAAAATATTTTTTTTCTCGCTCCTGTCACTCATATTTATCACCATGGCAACGTGTGACATCACATGTAAATTATTCATATGTAACAGTAACTTACATGATCACGTGCATCTGTTTTTCTCCTTCAGATTGAATCATTTACGTTAGTTCATGACATCACATTGTGGGTCTGTTTCTCCTTTCCTCTCACACAGGAAACTCCAGTGTACCCTATGCTAAAGGAGATAGGAAAGGAAGCATTGAAGCTCCTTTCCTAAGCACTTGGAGAGTCTGAACAGATCTTATCAGGTGCTGAGGAAACACTTTTGGGTGTTGGTTACACTTTTGGGGTGAGGTTGAATTGTCAAATTCACTTTGATCAGCACCATGATAAGAGCTGTTCAGATTCTCTAAATGCTTAGGAAAGGAGCTTCAATCCTTCCTTCCTATCTCCTTCAGCATAGGATACACTGGATCTTCCTTTGTGAGAGTAGGGAGATATAGCCCCACAATTCATTGCGGCAGCGATATTTAACGTGATGCACCATGAACGGACCTAGACGATTAGATTTGAAGAAGAGTATAAATATGACCCAGATGTAAGTTACCGTTACATATGAACCATAAAACACTGAAAAATGCTGATGGAGCCGCTGAGGTTTTTGTAGTTCATTTTCAGAAATGTGTAGTTTCACCACAACGTCACATGATGATGGAGTTTAGTGTCAGTGGAGTCAGATTCTCAAAGCAGCGCTGTCGGCTTTTCATAAGTCCTATGAACCCTCTTTTACACCTTTCCTTGACCTCATGACGTTTTCCACTGAGGTCAATGGAAGTAGATAGGAATAGTAGATAGGAAGGACAATTGGACCGCACCCTTGGACTGCAGCCTTCATGTCTGCAAGGAGGTGGACATTTCCTGTTTTTACCTGGAGGCCTATGATTGGTCCAGGTGTGTTCATACCTGCAGAAAGCTCCTCAGCTCCCGACAGTCGCCCTCCAGGTTCATGATCTGTTGCTGAAACTCCAACGTCCTGAACACAAGAGAGACAGTGAACGTGTCCCTGAGTGACATCACGCGCGCGCACACACACACACTCTCTCTCTCTCTCACTCACACACACATTCAGTTCTTACTTGGCCTCGTTGCTCTGAATCTCTTTGTCTTTCTGTTGAATCTGGTTGTTCAGTTCGATCACACTCTGCGCTAGCTGCTCCACACACACACACACACACACACACACACACACACACACACACACACACACACACACACACACACACACACACACACACACACACACACACACACACACACACACACACACACACACACACACACACACACACACACACACACACACACACACACACACACACACACACACAATTTAACAACCAGAGGAACAATCACACTTATTGAAATTTACACACTTTCTGTGTGTAGTGAAGGTCACTGATGTTGATGACATCACTTTCTGTGTGTAGTGTCTCTGACCTCTCCTCTCTTCTTGTGCAGCTCCGTCAGCTCCTCCTGGTGTTTGATTCTCATCTGAGACATTTCCTGCAGCAGAGCGTCTCCTCGACTCGAGTCTGAGGATGCACTGAAACAAAGGACAGAGACAGTGAGAAGACAGGAGAGGACATCTGAGAGGACAGGAGATGACATCTGAGAGGACAACTGGAGAAAGTGAAACGTATCCCTGCTTCCTGGCTATGGTCTGAACACCAGTGTCATGACGCCCCAAAAGTAAAATGGAAACGTATGTCAACATTTAATAATTCTCAAGGATCCATGAGTTGTGGATGGAGACAAGACGACGTCAGGTCCTGGTTCAGGTCTCACCTGGACTCATGTCCTCTCTGGACGTCATACTTGTCAGTCTGATATCGCTCTGAGAGGACGGCCTGCAGGTCGGACTTCTCCAACAGACGATGATCTGAAACACAGAGCAGCTGCTGTGAGCCCACACGACCCAGTACAATACACGGCCGACTGTACACGACCCATTAAAGCACACGACCCGGTATACAGTACATGGCCGACTGTACACGACCAACTGTACACGACCCATTAAAGCACACGACCCGGTATACAGTACATGTCCGACTGTATGTATGTATAACAACAGATGACTCACACTGTAAATCACACACTGATGAGCTACTCGAAGGCTTGTATATAACTGACATACAAACATACGTACATACACATATATACATATATAAACACACACATATATAAGGACAGATTACTCACACTGGTGGACGAGCTCCTCGAAGGCTTGTCTCTGAACTCGGTCTCTGAGCTTCAGCTGCTCGGAGATGTGTCTCTTCCACGTACAGTCCGCCCGCCGCTCCGCCATCACCACCTGACACACACACACACACACACACACACACACACACACACACACACACACACTTAAACAAACGCACTCAGCTGATGATTGAGGAACCACGTGACACTGAAGAACTACAGTCTGCTGCTTCCGGACTCACACGAACATGACGTCATGCACGCCAGTCAGCTGATTATTTTCTGCAGATGACAAATTATTGATCAACAAACTGGTGACATCAGGCAGGTAAAACGCGAGGCCAACAGGAAACACCTTCAGTCGGTGGTAGCTGGTGTTAGCTTGTTAGTTGTAACTGTTGGACAAAGACCGGGGACAACGGCAGAGACAAAGCGGCGGTTTGTGATTTAAATTCGTCTACATCGACCCGGTCACAGGAACTGCGGAGGCTCCTCCGTGTCTCCGTGTCGCGGCTCCGGTGAGGAGTGACTCGACATGTTAGCATGCTATCGGGCGGCTAGCTGCGGAGCGGAGAAGAGTCCCGAGTCCCGGGCTGAGGCCTCACCGTGGACCTTGGTGCTGCTGTGTCGGTGCTGTCGGTCTTTAACGGTTCCGCTCGTGTCGTTAACCGACATCTGTTTCTTCTGCTAACTGGCTCCAACTCGGCGCCATGTTGACTCCATCAACGACTCACTTCCGGAAGAGTCGCACGAAAATACGGTCGGGTTTAAACAGCTACCGGGACTTTTGTTCCTCTGTTTCCCGCCAGTGAGTGAGAACCGAGATTCACACGTTTTTATCATTTTCAATTTTCATGTCAATAAATAAATCAGAACAACAGTTATCAGACTGAAGAGAAAAACTCCCATTTTTATTCCGATGATTTACTGTTGATTTAATTTTAATGAAATGTGATATTATGACGTAGTTTGGTGTCGTTACTGTGACATACTGTGCAGTACCATAGATCTCCACCAGGTGACAATCTGATCAAAACCCCTTTGCGTTGTATCATGAACCTTTAATTAAACTCAAAAATGAAAAACACCAGAATGATTCATCAAGTTTTATTTATTGATCAGGTTGATTACAGAGTTAATAACCAAGTCTTGAAAACGGATTCATCAATAAATCACATATTATACATTTATCAAACTAAACTCACTGATTTATAAAAATGATTTCACATCACTCATCACATAAAATCACCTGAAGAATTTTTATCATAATAAAATATAAAAGTTTAAAATTCTACTTTTGCCTTCACATGAGAAAAAAAGGTAAATTTATTCATAATTCTGAGGAAAACGTGTCATTAGTTTGTTTTAGAAAAAGTAAATTGTACGTAAATGAAGTTTTTATCACATCTGAACTATTTTTTGGAAACTTAATTCAGAACCTGATGTTTTTTTTCCTCTATTCTACTTTACATTAATACTTCATCATTAGTTTAGACATAAACTCTTCACATTTCTATCACATGACCAAAGTTAATTTTATAACAAAAGTTTCGTCATAAAACCTCAGATGTAGAGTTTGACCAACATGGCCTTATTAAGACGATTCCCAAGAACAATCAATTAAATGAAGGTAGATCAACACACCGAGTCTGATCAGTTAGTACTTCTAAGCCTGAAGGGGGCGCCCACCAGTCGACTCGCCTCCGACACTGTCCAGGTGCATCATGGGAAATGCAGGCTCCAGTGTTTTGGGACTGAATATAAAAACGTCACGATTTCTTCTTGTAACTAAATCTAAATATAGAGATTTAATCATTCCATCCATAAAATATGAAAAATGTCAATCTACAATCAAATGATCAGAGTGATGATACGTTTACATCATGTGACGCCACAGAAAGTAAAAAGTAAATTATGTTTCACAAAATAAATTGACCGAAAACACGAGTGAGCTCAGAGCAAACTTCGTTACAGCAGGATGTGGTGAGCTTAGCATAAAGACTGGAAACAGCTATCTTAGCTTAGCTCTAAAACTCACTGCTGGTTACTGCTGGAACCATTTTGTGATAAACAGCAGAGGTTTCAACACATAAATCCTGAAAACACACACCTCACATTCATCTGAACAATGAAGAAAGAACCCTGTAATGCTAATGTCTACATAAAACAGACTAGACTCCTGATCACTTGAGTGTCTGTAGACGTGAGACGGATCAGGTTTGTTCTCGAGATGAGATCAAATGAAACGTCTCATAGTTAAAATAAGGTTGAGCCTACGAGACACAGCTGATCTCCTCTGACAGAGCACAAACCACAACGCACCCTCAAATAACTTTAAATCACAGGAGTAACAGCTTCATCCACCCTTACCCCCTGACCCCAGACCCCTCAGTGGCCCCAGGAGGATCCATGGTCTCGTCAGGCCTCGTCAGGTTTGGGACTCTCTGGGAGGGTCATAGAATCCACAGACTGTTCATCAGGGTCTGGAAGCAGCTCCTCCTTGTCACTGCAGAATAAATACATGAATGAATAAAGGTTCTGCTTCATCTCCCCAACACGAACATCTGCCTTTATACAACAAGAGTGAAAGGAGAAAGCCCACAAGACAAAGTGTGGACAGATGTTTACGTGTGGTTCACCAGCAGGTGTCAGCTCTGAGCCACAGCTGTTGACTTTACCTGACAGAGGGACGGCGGGACAGGCGGTGACGTCTCAGAGAGATGAGGACGAGTGTCACCAGCAGCAGCACAGAGATGGCAGCCAGAGTGACGAAGACGAAGAAGGCTGGAGGAGAAAAGATGAAGATCAGAGGCTCTTATTGTGAAAATCAGTTTGAAACCAGAGCCAGCAGGAAACAAACTCAGGTCTGATTCATAAGAGTCAAGAGGAAAAACTGACCTGCCGTCCAACGGTGACGAGTTTTACCACGACTGTCAAACGAACCTGGAAGAGAATGACATGATGTTAAGAGAAAGACGAGAACGACATGATGTTAAGAGAAGAACCGGGTGTTAAGAGAAGGACATGATGTTACGAGAAGGACATGATGTTACGAGAAGGACTGGATGTTAAGAGAAGGACATGATGTTACGAGAAGAACCGGATGTTAAGAGAACGACATGATGTTAAGAGAAGAACCGGATGTTAAGAGAACGACATGATGTTAAGAGAAGAACCGGATGTTAAGAGAACGACATGATGTTAAGAGAAGAACCGGATGTTAAGAGAACGACATGATGTTAAGAGAAGAACCCGGTGTTAAGAGAATGACATGATGTTAAGAGAAGAACCCGGTGTTAAGAGAAGGACATGATGTTACGAGAAGGACCGGATGTTACGAGAACGACTCGATGTTAAGAGAAGAACCGGATGTTAAGAGAACGACATGATGTTACGAGAAGAACCGGATGTTAAGAGAACGACATGATGTTACGAGTAGGGCCAGATGTTAAGAGAACGACATGATGTTACGAGAAGAACCGGATGTCACGAGAAGAACCGAATGTTAAGAGAAGGACCGGATGTTACGAGAAGAACCGGATGTTAAGAGAACGACATGATGTTACGAGAAGAACCGGATGTTACGAGAAGAACCGGATGTTAAGAGAAGAACCGGATGTTAAGAGAAGAACCGGATGTTAAGAGAAGAACCGGATGTTACGAGAAGGACCGGATGTTACGAGAAGGACCGGATGTTACGAGAAGGACCGGATGTTACGAGAAGGACCGGATGTTAAGAGAAGAACCGGATGTTACGAGAAGGACCAGATGTTATGAGAAGAACCGGATGTTAAGAGAAGAACCGGATGTTAAGAGAAGAACCGGATGTTACGAGAAGGACCGGATGTTACGAGAAGAACCGGATGTTAAGAGAACGACATGATGTTACGAGAAGAACCGGATGTTAAGAGAACGACATGATGTTACGAGAAGAACCGGATGTTAAGAGAACGACATGATGTTACAAGAAGAACTGGATGTTAAGAGAAGGAACGGATGTTACAAGAAGAACTGGATGTTAAGAGAAGGAACGGATGTTACAAGAAGAACTGGATGTTAAGAGAAGGAACGGATGTTACAAGAAGAACTGGCTGTTAAGAGAAGGAACGGATGTTACAAGAAAAACTGGCTGTTAAGAGAAGGACCGGATGTTACGAGCAGGACCGGACGTCTCGACAGGGGCCCCACAGCTGTAAACTGAATTTGTCTACTGCTTCAGTGAATCTAATCAAAGTTTGTTAGTTACCGTCTCGGCTGCAGTGGGTCAAACACTCCTCCATGCTGCCATAACGGTTATGGTTTCCGCGACAACCACCGTACAAGAATGACTGACAGGTGCCAGTGTTGTGGTCGAAGTAGAACTTGGGGAAGGCAGCACGGCAGGGACCGGGGTCAGGAGTCACTGTACACTGATCTGAGACAAAGACAGTTGATTAATGATTAATTATTTACTATTTACTGCTAGCAGTCGGTTCCTGTTAGCTATATCGGGTTCGGCCCGGTCAGAGCAGTGAAATCGCAACAAAGAGAGAGACAAGCTTCCTCCAGAATCGCTTACTCCCCCTTCAAAGAAGGGACACATGTTTGTTTGTTTCAGGACTTTCTCACCTTTGTAATCTGAAGAAACATCATCAGCTGAAGATTTCTTAGAGGACGGAAGAACTGACACTGAGGGACGAGACGTTCAACATCTGTCGTTAGTAATTACCTCCTGACTCGCCTGAGCAATTGTACGAGACTCACCTGGGCAGGTGTACGAGACTCACCTGAACATGTAGCCATGCAGCTCTCCTTGCTGACATAGTTGTTCTTGTTTCCTCTGCAGCCTCCGTAGATGAATGATTGACAGATACCTGTCTGACTGTTGTAGAACCAATGCTGAAACGCTGCCCTGCAGGGACCAACCTGAGGCTCCGCCGCGCAGTGCTCTTATTGGATGAGAAGACAGACAGGTACGTTACATTTGTCCTGATTCAGGTGCTCTGGATCCTTCAATGCTCAAGTTTTGTCTATCAGACCAAAGGGCAGACGGAAGAGCTGCTGATCAAACATCTGGAAACCGATGTTTACAAATGTACTCTGGTATAAATTAACGGGAAACGAGCCAAGGGGCTCCAATGGTTCCATCATGTTCCGTCAGGCTCCATCAGGCTCCACTGAGGTGCAGATGGACAGAACAGATGTCAGAGCGAGAACAAACGTACCAGCATACTGATCAGCAGACATTTCTGTTGGAGAGTGAAAAACGTTATTGAGTCATCGTCTTCTTAGGACAAACTATCGACTGACGCTCAACTAACAATCTGACCTTACCTGTGTCCTGAAGGGGGACGGACTCAGTGGCAGCAGGTTCAGACTCTGGGCCTGAACCAAGACCAGAAGATAATGAGGTGAGGTAAATGTGAGGTCACTGTATTTATGATCTGTGTATTAAATATTGATTAAATATTGATTGACTGATTCTATCACTTTACCTGTGTTGAAGGCTGGAACCATTCGAGCTGCTTTGACAGGAGGAGGAGGAGGAGGAGTCGAATCGACAGGAAGAACTGAACCTGAACACACAAACACCTTTTAATTTCGTTCTGAATTGTAAGAATCTACTAGAACGTCATTGTTCTTAGGGTTCTCTTTCCAGGGAGTCAGAGTTAAGTCTAGAAAGGCGGGATGTCGCCCTAGACTTAAGACATACAGGGTGAATGAAGGAGGTGTATGAACACATACAGGGTGAGGGCTGGAGGTGTATGAAGACATACAGGGTTAGGGGTTGACACGGTTGACTCTCTTTCAGAGGCTGGAAAACTCCGCCAAGCGTCACCAGAGCAATAGTGAGGAGTTTTTTTAATTAAAACATGTACGTGTGGGCGGAGCCAAAGTTACACCATTGTGTGTTGGACTCATTGGCCGTTGCACTTTGTAAATAATTTGGCATGAACCGTCAATATTTGACATCATCAGAGTGTAGCTGGTTGCTATTGGTCGCTCGGTTGTCAGGTGAACTTTGTGATCATCACTTGTGGACGTGTTACCTGTGACTCCGCTACAGACGGACTCGCACTCCTCCTGAGAGTCAAAGTTGTTTGCGTTGGCATCACAGCCGCCATAGATGAAGCGGTGACATTGCTGATCGCTCACATTGTAGAAAAACTTTGGGAACGCCGCCCGACACGAACCGACCTTCATCGGCAGACGACAGTGAACTGAGAGGAGACACAAGAAACATGAACAGACTGATCCTGGAACTGTGGAGGGTTAGAATCCTGCTGCTCACAGAAACAGACAGGCAGAGAGAGAGACAGACAGACACTCTCTGTCTGTCTGTCTGTCTCTCTCTCTGTCTGTTTTTATATATATTTATTCATAGAGCTCTATTGTATCTCGGTTTTTAAAGGAGCTGTGCTCAGAACGACAATAAAAGAATCTTCTTCTTCTTCTTCTTCTCAGTGGTGTTGTGGAGAGACGACGTTGAGACAAAGTGTCGGTGAGTTTTCAGAGTGTCGTGTTCAACACACCAGTGGAACCGGTTCCACACTCGGTGACGAACACGACAACATGCCTCTGTCATGACTCAGCTTCTACCTCAATCAGCTGTTTGATCAACAGACGCAATCACTGATCTGAAGATCAAACCAAAACTACGTGGAGAGAATAAAACAGGAAGTGGACTGAAACATAAATCATTTATTTTTCATAAAACACAATGAGAGAAGAAAAAAAATCACGGATCTGCCCTTTAATCCAGAACAAAACTGAGACCAGGAACCATCAGGGTCAGAGTCATCCACCAGGTTCCCCTGGAGAACAGATCAATAAACTAATAAACTAACAGACGGATCAATAAACTAATAAACAAACACGAATCAATAAACTAATAAACAAACAGATCAATAAACTAATAAACAAACACGAATCAATAAACTAATAAACAAACAGATCAATAAACTAATAAACAAACAGACGGATCAATAAACAACTTCCTTGTTGAAGATAAAAACTGCAGCTGATGAACTAATGAATCATCATCAGACTCATGTCATTGATTATTGATTATTGAGGTTGTTAAACAGAAAAAAAAACTGTTTATTATGTTCTTATTGTTATGATCAGTTATCATCAGTACGTCTGACAGGTATCGTCTTTCTAATCGATTGATCAGAGAATAAACTGATCTCATCAGCAGGTTGTGTGTGTGCCCGCGCGCGCACCACGTGATTCCCTTCGATCGATACTGACATCATTGATTAGTTTAAAAGGACTCGACCAATAATCGATAACGAACGTGGCTCCTACTGTTGTTGCTCTCGTTGCTCCTCGGTTCGTGGGCCTCCAGCAGCGGGACGATGTGCCGCCTGACCCCGCTACTCGCCTCCACCTTCCTGCGGTAAACCTTGAAGTTGGAGCTGCGCGTGAGGACGCACGCGTCCCGGCCCAGAACCACGCAGCTCACCAGCTGGCACTGCGGCGCTCCGTCCGCCGGGTGACCCACCAGGGCCAGGTCACAGTTCGGCTTGACACAGCACGCCGCCTGGCATTCCTCCGGGTCCGACACCTCCTCCGGCGGGCCAAGGCGGACCGCTCCGGCGTCCGGGTCGAGAGCCTGATCCGGATCAATGGACGTGTCCCAGTCACAGTCTAGAGCCAGACCGGATCCGAGAAGGAACCAGAGCGCAAGTACACCGAGTGTGCGTTCGTTCATCTTCTCCTCTGCACCGGATCTGG
Source organism: Scophthalmus maximus (assembly GCF_022379125.1). Lineage (NCBI taxonomy): Eukaryota > Metazoa > Chordata > Actinopteri > Pleuronectiformes > Scophthalmidae > Scophthalmus > Scophthalmus maximus. The sequence goes on from NC_061525.1 coordinate 25,293,857, forward strand.
ATTTAGATTCTGTGTTTCCTTGTTTTAACTCGAGTGGAATCCGCGTCGAACCTCTTCGCTCCGCGGGAACAAGAGACAGTCACTTCCGCGTTCGGCCGCTTTTTGTTGTCGCAGATAAAATTACCTGAGCGACAGGTGAGGTCACTGTAGCCACGCCCACCTGCGGCGTCACCACCGCATTATGCTTCACACACACACACAGACACAAGCGCACCTTCAGTCTGAAACTGTCAGGTTACTGATCCTGGTCCTGGTCCTGGTCCAGGTTCAGGTTCAGGCTCCTGGCTCCTGGCTCCTGCTCCTGGTCCCTGGCTCCTGGACCAGGTTCCTGGTCCAGTTATTCCTGCTTTGTCCATTTGAAGCCTCCAGTTTCTGACATGTATAATAAGTGAATCGACTTTGTGTCCTGACATCTGAGACCATGAACGTCGTCACATGACGGAACACAGATCTTCAGCTGGTCTGGTTTGTCTGTGGTTTGTTGCTTCTGGTCACTTGAACCAGGACCAGGATCTGAACCCTGTGGTTCTGGCCCATCCCTCGGTAGAACCTCTCAGTGACGTATTATTACATCACAACATCAGTGAGACGTTCGGTTGCCGCCAATCTCTGATGCTAGACGAGAGGGTAGAGCCTGATGATCCTGGACATCTTCTGATTGGAGCAGACAGATTCTGACATCACTGACCTGTGATGTCACAGACCTGTGATGTCACAGAGGGACTGTTGTTGTCAGACTGGTTGTTATTATCACAGTAATTATATCAATACTCATCTTAAGTTTTTATTCAGAAAAAAGTGGAAATACAAGAATAAATGAACCAATCATTGATCAAACTGCTACTTATTAAATCACTTACTGGATGAATTCATAAAACATAACGATTGTTTGATCATCATTAAAACTGGTTCATGATTCATTCATTCATATGAATTAAATGGTAAAATGATTGATTGTTGTGGCAAGTCACAGGTTCATTTCCCGACAGGGAAACTATTCATTACTGTATTGATCACTTTGTTAATGATTCATAAACATTCCTCCACTTTACTGCAGAATGTGATGATTTCTAAATTTTCATTAGAAAAACATTGACAATGTAATAATCGTATTTACAATATTGATCTTAAAGTAATTGTTGATTAAAGTGCATCAGTGCTTTTCAAAATAAAATTGCTTGATGTCTTGATGTCCTGATTCAGGATCCACTAGGGGGCGGTCTTAATCTGAGACTGGACTGACCTGTAACACACACACACACACACACATGCATGCATAGTTACAGACACTGACAAACACAGTGTGTAACAACATGATGAAAACATGAACACACTCTAGAACTCTAATATGACTAACGTGAACTCTAATCTGACTAACATGAACTGTAATCTGACTATAATCTGACTCTTACGTGAACCCCTAATATGACTGTAATCTGTCTCTAATTTGAACTCTAATCTGACTGTAATCAGACTCTAACATTAACTGTAATCTGTCTCTTACGTGAACTCTAATCTGACTGTAATCTGACTCTTACGTGAACTCTAATCTGACTCTTACGTGAACTCTATGGAACTCCAATCTGACTGTAATCTAACTCTAACATGAACTCTAATCTGACTGTAATCCAACTCTAACATGAACTCTGAAGGAACTCTAATCTGAGTGTAATCCGACTTTTACGCGAAGTCTAATGGAACTGTGATCTGACTCTTACGTGAACTCTAATGGAACTGTAATCTGACTGTAATCTGACTTTTACGTGAACTCTAGTCTGACTGTAATCTGACTCTTACGTGAACTCAAATCTTACTGTAATCTGACTTTAACGTGAACTCTAATCTGACTCTTACCTGAACTCTAATCTGACTGTAATCTGACTCTAACGTGAACACAAATCTGACTTTAACGTGAACTATAATCTGACTGTAATCTGACTCTAACATAAACTCTAATCTGACTGTAATCTGACTCTAACATGAACTCTAATCTGACTGTAATCTTACTCTAACATGAACTCTAAAGGAACTCTAATCTGAGTGTAATCTGACTCTTACGTGAAATCTAATGGAACTGTGATCTGACTCTTACGTGAAGTCTAATGGAACTGTAATCTGACTGTAATCTGACTTTTACGTGAACTCTAGTCTGACTGTAATCTGACTAACGTGAACTCTAATCTGACTGTAATGACTCTAACATGAACTCTAATCTGACTGTAATCTGACTCTAATGTGAACTTTAATCTGACTTTAATCTGACTCAAGCTTGAACTCTAATCTGACTGTAATCTGAATCCCTGAGTCCTGGACCCGTACAGACTTTAGTGTCCCTGTCTCCAGCTCACCGACCTGATTGTGTCCGACTCCGTGTCCCAGGATTAGGCCCAGCAGTGAGTTGAGGACGTTGGCTGCACATAGAACCGTCTGCAGCGCGCTGGCTCCGCCCATCACACTGAACAGAACCACATTCCACTGAACCACATCATGAGGCCGCAGACACACTGACCACAGAGTCCGGTTGTACAGGTACTGAGACGGACTGAAGGGCCAGGGACGACATGAGAGACGGTCAGCTGCCGACTTTATTCATCTGTGTTTGTGTGTGTGTGTGTGTGTGTCACACCTGTCAGGGAGGGGGTGCAGTGGAACCCCCCAGGTCGGACCGGTGGTGGTGTTGTAGAGACAGAGGGGACCCTGAACGAGACCAGTGGCACTGACCAGACAACAGATGCCAGCAGCCAACAGACACACACCTGAGTGCAGCACCTGACACATCATCTGGAGACACGTGTTCCTCGAATCACACATCTGGAGACACGTGTTCCTCCAATCACCAACTACAGTTTGACAAATAAACCTCTGATTGGACGAGGCAGCGTCAGCTCACCTGACTCCTGAAGGCCCAGCAGCCTTTGGTTCTGCTGCTGCGAACAAACGCTCGTGCTCCGAGTAGAACCTGGAACCAGACGTGACGTTTCATCAAAACTGATTTCTGAATGTTTCTTTAAACACGTACGACAAACACGAATCAACACGCACCAGGAAGCCCGACCCCCAGAGGCCGGTTGCCCATTTGGCCTCTCTGGTCACGTGACCCTCTAACAGGAAGTGGATCTTAAGCTCAGGAAGCAGCAGCAGTATGTTGGACAGAATGCAGATGATCGCCATGGGAACCAGAGACACACCGACACACTGCAGACACCTCGACACACACATCTGTTCACGTGATGATCAGAACCATTATATGAACAGATAAGATGTTCAGTGGTGATTTGAGTGAATCAGGAGAACACAGTTTTCTGGTATTTTAAGGATGAACTGTGACGTTCAAGTGTGTTTGTGCATCACAACTGAATTGATCACAATTTGATGTTCTTCTAACTCGTTACATACAATCACAATATTCATCTACATTCTTACATTCATTACTTTCATTTATTCTTATATTTTTACACTTGGATTTCGCGACTGACACCTGCTGCTGTAACGTTCATCTATTTCATATCAAAATTATTCATCACATAACTAAAAATCTGTGATTAAAAGGTTTAAAGATCGGAGATTGAAGCTGTCATGATCTAAAAAATAAAACACAAGTTCACTCACCATGAACAGAAGCAGCTGCTGATCCAGTTCAGTCAGTCTGAGGAACAAACATATTGGACACAATAACACGCCCACACGCAGGGAGACACGCCCAGACATGGGATGACACGCCCACACGTGGACACATTTGGTCAGTGAAGATCAATAAGAAAGGAAGAACCCTTACCCCATCATTACGAACACTGCTAATCAATAAATATTGATCACAAACTGATCATGACGTCACAGTGTAATGATGAAGTTGGTGAGTTTCATATGAAGAGGAAATGAACTGAAAACATAGAATCATGTTCATCAGATCAGTGACGAAGGCTGACTCGTTTGTTCACTTCGTCTTTTTCTCAATTTTTAGTTTTTCTAAAAATCACTCGTCTAATTTTAGATCAGCTTGAGTCACAGTTTGTTCCAGAACCACTCACACACACACGCGCACTCTGTGTAATCAGATTTGTGTCTGTAAACATCTGTAAATGTATAGATCTGATCATGTGTAGATATTAATAATATCATAGATATTAAGTGTTAAGAGTTGGAAACAGACGATTCATCGCTAACGACTCGTCTCACCTGATGTCTGACGGACGAGCGGAGGAGTTTTGTAAAAATAAAAGACAGAAACAGAAACATGAGTCTCACATCACGAGAAGATGACACGTCAACATCATGTGACCAGAGAAATCACAGACTTCCTCTGAACTCGTCTGAAGTTTGACATCTGATCTGTGACATCATCGAGTCGTGTCAGACAGGAAGTGCAACTCTCCACCTCATGACATCACCAATCATCGTTTTCAGATCAAATCATGGGACTGAAACATTTTCACTTTATGTTTATTGGAAAACAGAGACATCTCCTTTTATTCTGACTGGGTTCATGACCTCCGCAGGCTTGGGTCACGACCCCTGCAGGGCCTCTGCTTCAGGACAGGATCAGTCTCAAGTGAACACGCTTCAAGTTATCGTTACATAATCAATATGATCATCTTGCTCAAAATGATGATGCGTTCAGGTCTTGTAGGAGAATGTGTAACTCGCAGCATCATATCACATCAAGTCAAAACCATTACTGAGAAAAAAAACATAACCACCAAACGTGTCCGTCGTCCGACAGGACCTGAACGCAGTGCTAAAGAAAGCCCTTTTCTGATTGGTCAGCCACTCGTCTGAGACGTTCAAACTCTCCAGACGTCATGGAGCATTTATGAATGATATGAATGGATATAATGAAGCCGTCCACATACTTCTGTCCGTTCACACCAGCAGGTCTCCGTCAAGAGAACATCTCTGTCAGCGTCGTCTGTCTCCGTCCTCTGCTAGAGGAGGACTGTGTCGCAGGTGAGGAGGAAGCGGGGCTGGGGGAGGAGGCAGGGCTGGGAGTGTCGATGTTGACCTCCACCTTCCCTCCTTTGTTCTGCCGGAGCAGATAAGCGTCTACAGATCCTTTGCGTCTGTCGGTGGATCTTTGTTTCTCTTCGTGGTCGAGCTCCTTCTGCAGCAGCAGAGCGAGTTGTCGGTCGTCATCCTCCTGCTGTCGTCTGCTCAGCAGCTCCACCTCCCACTGGGGCGCCCCCTGTCGGGACAAGAGCTCCGCCTCCCACTGGGCCACCCCATGTTGGGACAAGAGCTCAGCCTCCAGAGAGGACGAGGAGGGGCAAGATCGTTTGCCGATCTTTACCTCCTCCTCCTCCTCCGTCGTCGTCCTCGGCTCTGAACTCTTCCTTTTAGTCACAAGAGTTCGTCCATCTGCGCTCAGCTGACTCTGGTGGACGTGCGGACGCGCCTCCATGACGACCACATTCTCCTCAAACAACAGAAAGTCGACGTTGGTAGAGTTCAGATCAGATTCATATTTCATCCACTGTTAAATTAAAACATCTGACCTGGAGGTTTGAACTGACCTTGTTATCAGTGATGCTGGAGGCTGAGCTGGAGGCGGGGCTACAGTCTGACGGTGATGTTTTAGTCGGACGAGGACAAAAGAACCTGAAACACATCAAAGAAAAAGTAAAGTAAAGTAAATCAGTAAAGTAAATCAGTAAAGTAAAGTAAAAAGTAAATAAGTAAACTTAAGTAAAGTAAATAAGTTCAGTAAAGTAAATAAGTAAGATAAATAAGTTAAGTAAAGTAAATAAGTAAAGTAAGTCATTAAAGTAAAGTAATGTAAAGTAAGAAAAGTAAAGTAAATAAGTAAAGAAAATAAGCAAAGTAAATAAGTACATTAAATAAGTAAATGAAGTAAGTAAATAAATAAATTTAAGTAAGTAAAGTAAGTACAGTAAATAAGTAAAGTAAATAAGTACAGTAAAGTTAAGTAAATAAGTTAAGTAAATAACTACAGTAAAGTAAGTAAATAAAGTAAACAGTAAATAAGTAAAGTAAACAGTTAAGTAAAGCAAAATATAGTAAATAAGTAAAGTACAGTAAATAAATAAGTAAGGTAAATGAGTAAAGTAAGTAAAGTTAAGTAAAGTAAAGAAGTAAAGTAAAGTAAAGTAAAGTAAGTACGGTAAAGTAGTAAAATAAGTAAAGTAACCCTAACCCTTTAATGTCAATAAATATAAATGATGATGTCACTGAAGTTAGGGCAGTGCCGCCCCCTACAGGCCACCGTCTGAACCGACCTGTCAATGAATCCGGAGACGGCCTCCTTCTTCCTCTGGGCTGGAGTCACTTCCTGGGGACCCGCAACAGAGTTCTGAGGAGAATGAGAGTAAAAGAGAATCAGCCAATCACTGTGCACATCTGACATGATGTCACCGTTTGAACCTCAGTTGGAATAAAAAGACTGACCAGCTGGTTGCTCAGCAACCGGGCCACTCGCTCGTCCTCTTCTCGCCTCCTGCTCTCGTCCTGCAGCAGCTGCTGCTCCTCAGCCAACAGCCTCTGGATGTAAAGCTCACTGGCTCTGAGCTCCTCCTCCTCCATCACCCGCTTCTCCTCTGTCAGCTGCCCGTCATCGTCACAATGTCATCGTCACAATGTCATCCTCTAAATGTCATCCTCAAAATGACATCGTCATATCACATGTGAACATCTGACTTCACACATTTACCAGAGAATCTGAACTCACCTTAATGACCTGGTCTTCATACTCCTGCCTCAGTTCACCAGGACGACTCACTGTGGGAGAACACACACACACTACACACACACACACACACACACACACACACACACACACACACACACACACACACACACACACACACACACACACACACACACACACACACACACACACACACACACACACGTAAACACCAGACTACACAGACAGCAGTATTATGGGATGTGGGTGTGAGGCGTCAGTACCTCCGGGGTCGTCCTCATCCTCCTGACCCGCCAGGCGTCGCTCACACTGACGAGGGAAGCGAGTCTGGATCCGACGCCACAGCTGCTCATCGACCAGCGTCTTGTTCCTGCTGTTCACACGAGCCCAAGTGGAAACTCGCTTCCTACACATCGGACAGCACAGAGTGGCTTTGTCCACTGTCTCCAGGAAACAGGCCTGAGAGAGAGACAGGTCAGAGACAGGTCAGAGACAGACAGGTCACAGAGTCAGACAGTTCAGAGACAGATAGACAGAGAGAGACAGTGTGTGTGTGTGTGTGTGTGTGTCTTTTACCTTGCAGAAGGTGTGTGTGTGTGTGTGTGTGTGTGTGTCTTTTACCTTGCAGAAGGTGTGTGTGTGTGTGTGTGTGTGTGTGTGTGTGTGTGTCACCTTGCAGAAGGTGTGTGTGTGTTTGTGTGTGTGTGTTACGGTGCATAAGGTTTGTGTGTGTGTGTGTTACCTTGCAGAAGGTGTGTGTGTGTGTGTGTGTGTGTGTTACGGTGCAGAAGGTTTGTGTGTGTGTGTGTGTGTGTGTTATCTTGGGGAAGGTGTGTGTTACGGTGCACAATAATAATAATAATAATAAATTTCATGTATAGAGCACTTTTCATTGCTAAAAACAATCTAAAAACAACTCAAATGACAGGTGTGTGTGTGTGTGTGTGTGTGTGTGTGTGTGTTACGTTGCAGGTGTGTGTTATCTTGCAGGTGCGTTTGTGTGTGTGTGTGTGTGTGTGTGTTACTGTGCAGAAGGTGTGTTTGTGTGTGTGTGTGTTACCTTGCAGAAGGTGTGTGTGTGTTAGTGTGTTACTGTGCAGAAGGTGTGTTTGTGTGTGTCTGTGTGTTACCTTGCAGAAGGTGTGTGTGTGTGTTATCTTGCAGGTGTGTGTGTTTACCTTGCAGAAGGTGTGTGAACAGGGAAGTGTTACTGGCTCTATGAAGATCTCCAGACAAACTGAGCAGCGACAGTCGTCCAGAGACAAAGGAGCTGACCTCTGACCTCTCCTGTCTGACACCGAGGACACGTCCATGTCCTCCTTTTCCTCCTAAGACAGAAACACTGTGAGTTGACGACCGTGACATCTCAGAAGATGAACTCGATACGTCCAACTGTGCTGCAGGGGCGGAGTTTATAAAGACACATTCTACTAGTGAGCCAACAACAATGGCCGACTTCAAGTCCTCAACATCTCAGGTTTAGTCGGAAGTCAGCCACCAGTTTATTGTGCTGTGTGAATGTAGGGACCTCATCGTTTCACACAATGCATTGACAAAGTAATACGATGTGTTTTTGTTTCAGTCGACATTAAAGAATCAGTTTGTTTCTGATATAAAGATTTTCTGACAAAGTCTTGAACTAAATCACAATGAACAGATAACGTGAACTTCAGCTGTCAATCAAACTGTATCCACGCTCAGAACGTTATGGTCTTTGACTGTAACTGGATCATAATGTACAACATGAACATCATGAACCATAAAGTGCTGACTGACGTCAGAGATCAAGTGAGAAGTCGAGTCCCCTGCCGGTCAGGACACAGAACACAGGCTTCACCCGGACCCGGTGACTACGTTCAGTGGCCCGTGGAGGTCCGTGTGACCGCGACCTGACCGGAAACCAAACCGGGGTCAGGCTGAAACGACCGAAACGACCGTAACGGCAGGTCAACGGGTCACCGGTAAACTCACCTGCGTCTGAAGCTTCAGCTCATGCTACAGTTAGCTTCAGGCTAACAGTTAGCTTCAGGCTAACAGTTAGCTTCAGCGGCTTGGACGTGTCACCAGACGTGTCACCGCGGGCAGGTAGCTGCTCTTCGGAGCAGCTGTCCGTGACTCCACGGGGCTTTATGTTCACTGGGCCGTGGGTCTAACGGAGACTCACCGGCGGATAAACGGGCTCACCGGAGGACGACCTGTTAGCACCGAGGACCCGCGGGAACTGACTGTTGGTGCAGTGCGCATGCGCCACATTATCCTGGCGCTGCCGTCAGGACCGTCGTAAACCGCAGCTCCAGCGCGAGAACCCGCAGACGTGCTCATGATCGATAGTCAATCTGATATTTTCGAGTTCAACACTTTATACTTGACGCTTCTTAAGAAGGTTGAATGTTCAAACCAATTTTTTATTTATAGAAACATTATTTGTCTCCATCTAAAATATTCTTTTCACAAGTCAGATTTAATGGTTCCGTCTGTATTGTTGTAATAATTCATAAAGATTAATAATCATAATCTCATGATTAAAAATGAAAAACTTTCTCAAACAATATGTTTATGTTTATTTTATGAAAAACATTTTAAAAACATACTGATGAATGGGATCAATCAGATTAATTATTCACATGAACCATGACCGACTCTGGGTCAATTTGTTACCAGAGGTGTTGTATTTGTGATTTGTTGATAAAAGATTTAAAGGGACAACGGGATGAATTCAGTAGAACGTCATGACTCATTGATCTTTATTGTCACAGTGACGGGTTTGTTAGCTCCTGTGTCCAGGGGAACTCGTCCCCTTGTTCCAGAGTCTTTGGGTCGGCGTCTCCGCAGCAGTGTTTCTTCAGCTGCCGGGAGTCGGAGAAGCCTTGACGGCAGCGGTCGCAGGAGTACAGCCTCTCGCCCGTGTGGATCTGCATGTGGGACTTGAGCTGGTTGGATTGCCTGAACTTCCTGCTGCACACCACACACTGGTAGGGCTTCTCTCCGGTATGGACCTTCAGGTGGCGGTGATAGTTCTGCGGCGCCCTGAACTCTTTGCCGCACTGTTCACACCTGTGAGGTTTGACTCCGGTGTGAAGAAGCTGATGCAGTTTCAGCTGCGATAAGAGCATGAAACTTTTCTGGCAGACGCTGCAGAGGTACGGCCGGTCGCCGCGGTGCTGCCTCATGTGGTACAGGTACATGTGTCGCTGGTAGAAGGACCGGCCGCAGATGTCACAGTTGAACTCTTTTTTCTCGGCATGGCACTTCTCGTGCGTCCTCAGCGTGGTGCTACTGCTGAAGCACTTCAGACAGATCTTACAGCAGAACGGCGTGACCCCAGTGGGCCTGCGTCTCCCCTGCCTCCCGTCTTTGTTATGAACCATCTGCTGGTGTTTCTGCAGCTGACAGTTGTAGAAGAACGTCTTCCCACACACGTCGCACATGAACGGCTTCTCCACACCGTGAACCAGCATGTGGGTCTTCAGGGCCCACGTCCCTGTAAACGCCTCCCCACACTGATCACACCTGAGACACACAGGAAACAGGAAGTGAAGGCAGCCATCAGAGACAGGAAACAGGAAGTGAAGTGGACATAAGGGGTGTGGTCCAATAGTCAGTTTTTCTGAGAAAGGTTCACACTGAGTGAAGTGTTTCCTCAGCAAATGATAATGTTCAGATTCTCTAAGTGCTTAGGAAAGGAGCTTCAATGCTTCCTTTCCTAAGCCTCTCTCCCCATGTATTTACATTACATGTCACTAACTCTGTTTTCTCTCTTGTAGTGTATCTCTGACTCAAGAGCTGCAGGATCCAAACCCCTCAATATTGTAATATTGAAGTCACTATGTAAAGTGCCTTGAGACAATGTATGTTGTGATTTGGCGAAATACAAATAAAATTGAATTGAATTCCTATCTCCTTCAGCATACAGGGTACACATAGGGTACAGTGGAACTTCCTATGTGAGAATAAAGGAGAAATAGACCAACAACTAATTGCGGCAGCGATATTTAACATGACGCGTCATGAACAAACGTAAACGATTAAATCTGAATAAGAAGAAAAAGAAGAAGAAGAAGAGACGCACATCATCATGTGAGACATCATTTTCATCTGATGTCACAGGTTGTCATGGTGATAAATATGAGTGACAGGAGCAGAGCAAACATTCTCAATGTCACATTGAAGAAGCTGAAATCAGAGAATTAACACTTTTCTTTTCATAAAACTACTCGAACCGATTAATCATTATCAAAATAGTTGGCGATTAATTTAGATGTTGATTACTTATCGATTGATCGATTGGGAGCGATTTCTTTACAAAGTGCTCACAGTGTTGTGTTGGGTGGTCCGCACCATTTTTTGGTTTTCAATCTACGGAGCAGGTCTGAGCCGAAAACCCGGATTTCTTTTCGGCGCACACACAAAAGCAACATCTGACGGACGGGAGGAAATATTCACCGACTTTTACCAAACGTGTTGCCGCTCAAACACACACACGCTAGTTGTGTATACTTGTGTTTACCTGAAGGGCTTCTCTCCATTGTGCAGCCTCAGGTGTCTCCGCAGGTTGTATTTCAGGCCGAAGCTCATGCCGCAGGTCTGACACATGAACGGTTTCTCTCCGGAGTGAACCACGCGGTGCTGTAACAGACCCATACGAAACTTGAACGCCTTGTCGCACTCGCTGCATTTGTATGGTCGCTCGTCTGAGTGCGACCTCTTGTGGACACGGAGGTTACTGGCAGTGGAGAAGCTCTTTCCGCAGGTCGGACATTGGTATGGCCGGGCGCCAGTGTGGACAGTCTGGTGATCTCTGAGGGTCTTCTTCCTCTTAAAGCTCTTCTCGCAGACGTCACATTTGAAGGGCTTGACTTTGGCGTGCGACACTTCGTGGTAGCGGAGAGCGCTAGAGGAGGTGAAGGTGCGGTCGCAGGTGTGACACCGGAGTGGCGTCTTCTCGAGCCGGTGAGTCGCCTGATGGACTCGGAGCTGTCGCAGCAGTTTGAACTTCCTGTGGCACTGGTCGCAGCACAGCAGCTTGTCAGGGTCTTTCTCCTGAGCGTCCCTAAGCTCGTGGCTCAGCTGGTGGCGCTGCAGCGTCTTGGCTTTGTAGAAACCTTTATCGCAGGAGCCGCAGGGAAACGGCTTCAGATGACATGACACATGTTTCTTCAGTTGGTGTTGGTGATGGAAACCTTTGTCACAGAGTTCACAGAAGAACCTCTTTTCTTTGTACAGCTCCCTCCTCCTCCTCCTCTCCTCCTCCTTCTGCGCCTCCTCACTCACACCTGCACACACACAACAGGGTGGTGATGTCACAGCTCATTCACATCAGAAGAGCATCTGGGTCCAGCTTCTGTTTCTGTTTCATTTGAACTTTTAAAGCTCAAAAACCTTTTGACCCTATTGTGAGCCCATAGATTTCACCTGGCTGAGTCCCCATGCACGTCTGATGTTCTTCTTTCTCTGCAACAGTCTTCTGAAAAACACGACAGTGATTCTACTGTTAACATTAGTATGTTTGACCAATCGGCCCCAAATCAGAGGTCAATGATTAACAGGAGGTTCAACATCACCGAGCAATCATTTCCCCTAATGTTCATAAAGGGTATTTATGCTAATCTAACAAAGTTTAATAAAACTCAGTGAAGAGTCTTCAACGATGATTTTCATTTCACACGCCTGATGATCAGATTTAATTTCGAGCTCACTATGTCAATACAGGGTTAGGGTTAACCCAATCCTAATCTAATAATCAATACATCAAATCGATGTCAGACATTTTTACAGAAAACTGATTTAAATGGGTTAGGGTTAGGGTAACCCTAACCCTAACCCTATAATTTTACAGACTAAACCTTTAATCATGAATCCAAACAATAACTCTCAGGTTAATGAACAATTAAATGAATCAGAGATCAAATTAATAAAGACACTTCTAGCGAGTCGAGGGTGTAGGGACCAGTCTAGTTGTATTGAATCGAGGGTGTAGGGGCCAGTTGAGGGTGTAGGGATGAGTCAAGGGTGTAGGGGTGAGTCAAGGGGATAGGGGCGAGACGAGGGTGTAGGTCGATTCGAGAGTCTAGGGGCCAGTCGAGGGTGTAGGGGAAAGTCGAGGGACTAGGGGCCAGTAGAGGGGATAGGGGCAAGTCTAGGGTCTTGGGGCCAGTCGAAGGGATAGGGGCCAGTCGAGGGTGTAGGGGCCAGTCGAAGGGATAGGAGCGAGTCGAGGGTGTGGGGACGAGTCGAGAGTCTAGGGGCCAAGTTGAGTTGAGTCGAGTGGATCAAGCAAACCGAACATTACCTCTGATGTCTTGTGATCAGTGTGATTATCAGACTTACATCCACAGCTGGTTCTTCTTGTTTTGTGGGCAGGTCCTCACTGACGGTCACTGATACACCTGTGAGCACAGGCAGTGGTGATCCCTTGGACTGGACTGATTCTAAAACCACCTCAGTCTTGATGTCGGCCAGACCAAGACCAGGGGGGGGATCTGGTTTCTTCTGCAGCACTTGGGGGCTGGTGCTGCTCTGCCCTGCAATTGGTCCAGGGAGCGGCTGGCTGATGATGACCAAAGGGACCTGTGGGCTGCGACCGGCTGTGTGTGTGCTATTGGTGGAGTTGAGGATGGCCATGGCCAGAGTGGTGGGGTTGGCCGCAGGTTGGTCTATGTCCAGTGACAGAGAAGATCCGTCTGTAAGATTCAGTTCATCACAAAACAAATAACTGATAAAAAAACCCCACAAATTATTCTGAAAAAGTCTGAAAATACTTCTGGGCGGAGTGTGAGACATATTGAGAGAGACGGAAAGCGAGGAAGAGTGAAAGTGAGAGTGACACAGATTGAGAAGGAGACTGAGACTGAGTGAGACAGAGTGAGAGCGAGACTGAGTGAGAGTGAGACAGAGCGAGACTGAGTGAGAGTGAGACAGAGCGAGAGCGAGAGTGAGACAGAGCGAGAGCGAGTGAGAGTGAGACAGAGCGAGACTGAGTGAGAGTGAGACAGAGTGAGAGTGAGAGCGAGACTGAGTGAGAGAGAGCGAGACTGAGTGAGAGTGAGACAGAGTGAGAGTGAGAGCGAGACTGAGTGAGACAGAGCGAGACTGAGTGAGAGTGAGACAGAGTGAGAGCGAGACTGAGTGAGACAGAGCGAGACTGAGTGAGAGTGAGACAGAGTGAGAGCGAGGCTGAGTGAGAGTGAGACAGTGACAGTGAGAGCGAGACTGAGTGAGAGTGAGACAGAGTGAGAGCGAGACTGAGTGAGAGTGAGACAGAGTGAGAGACAAAGTGAGAGAGACTGAGTGAGAGTGAGACAGAGTGAGAGTGAGTTACAGTGACACAGATTGACAGAGTGAGACAGACTGAGTGAGAGTGAGACAGAGTGAGAGTGACAGAGTGAGATACTGTGAGACAGACTGAGACAGAGAGTGAGACAGACTGAGACGGAATGTGACAGAGAGTGAGACAGAATGAGACAGAGAGTGAGACAGACTGAGGCAGAGAGTGAGACAGACTGAGATAGAGTGAGACAAAGAGTGAGACAGAGACAGAGTGAGACAGAGAGTGAGACAGAATGAGACAGAGAGTGAGACAGACTGAGATAGAGTGAGACAGAATGAGACAGAGAGTGAGACAGAATGAGATAGAGTGAAACAGAGAGTGAGACAGAATAAGACAGAGAGTGAAACATGCTGAGATAGAGTGAGACAGAATGAGACAGAGAGTGAGACAGACTGAGGCAGAGAGTGAGACAGAGTGAGACGGAGAGTGAGACAGAGAGTGAGACAGAATGAGACAGAGAGTGAGACAGACTGAGATAGAGTGAAACAGAGAGTGAGACAGAATAAGACAGAGAGTGAAACATGCTGAGATATAGTGAGACAGAGAGTGAGACAGAATGAGACAGAGAGTGAGACAGACTGAGAGTGAAACAGAGAGTGAGACAGAATAAGACAGAGAGTGAGACAGAATGAGACAGAGAGTGAGACAGACTGAGATAGTGAGACAGAATGAGACAGAATGAGAAAGAGAGTGAGACAGAGTGAGAGAATGAGACAGAGGGTGAGACAGACTGAAACAGAATGAGACAGAGAGTGAGACAGACTGAGATAGAGTGAGACAGAGAGTGAGACAGACTGAGATAGAGTGAGACAGACAGAGTCAGAGAGTGAGACAGAATGAGACAGAGTGAGACAGAGTGAGACAGATTGAGACAGATTGAGATAGAGTGAAACAGAGAGTGAGACAGAATGAGACAGAGAGTGAGACAGACTGAGATAGAGTGAGACAGAATGAGACAGAATGAGACAGAATGAGAAAGAGAGTGAGACAGTGAGAGAATGAGAGAGAGGGTGAGACAGAATGAGACAGAGAGTGAGACAGACTGAGATAGAGTGAGACAGAGAGAGAGACACTGAATGAGACAGACTGAGATAGTGAGACAGAGAGTGAGACAGACTGAGACAGAGAGTGAGACAGACTGAGACAGAGAGTGAGTGCCTCACGAGCTTTGAGATAAAGGATGTTGAGATTTGGTGCGATACAAATAGAAATGAATTGAGTTGAGATGCTTCAGAAATATTCTCCCCTCAGGTAATGATGTGTTCAGGTTCCCTCCCCTTCAAGTTATGATGTGTTCAGGGTTAGGGCTGGGCAATAAAACGATAACGATATGTATCGCGATAGACACGTAATCAATATCAATAGAAAATGTGTGCGATAGAACGTTTCGATTTTTTTTTTCCTTGTTGGAAGAAACTGGAGCAAAGAGTCGAGCTACACCGGCACTCATCCTCAGGTACCTAGCAACATATGGAGTGACACGCCTAATAGCCAATCATTAAACAGTATCACGTTTGGTTGCACCATCTAGTTGGCTTGTTTGTGTTTCTTAGGTCATAAAAATGTTCAATAATTATCGATATCGACCAATATGAAACACTTATATCGTGATACAGTTTTCAGCCATATTGCCCAGCCCTATTCAGGGTCCCTGTGATATTTTGTGATGTTCACCAACCTGCTGGTTTGATCTTATAAAGAGTTTGCCTCTGGTTTTTCTGGGCTGCAGAGTTTTCCTGGTTCTTCAGTTGAGACTGGAGACGTTTTACTTCGTCCTTCAGAGCTTCGGTTTCCTTCTCCAAACTAATGTACAGTTCTCTGAAGATGCTGCAGATTTTACGAACAGCCTCTCTGGACATCATGTTGAGGACGTTGTTCAGCTGAATCAGCAAGAGAGAAAGATGATGTTTAAAGATACATGAAGTGGGTAACGTCTCTTCTGTGTTTGACCTTTGTATCTCTGGTTATGGTGTTAAAATACTGACTGTTACTTTTCATCTAAATTTCCCTCCAGCTAAATCTTCATTCACTAAACCTGCTCAGACATTAACCAAACTACAACTGAACAATCATTACATTATCTAACATCAGTCATTATTTACTTTCTTTTTCAATTGATGTCATAGTAACTGAATCACACTGGACTCTGACGTATTATGACGGACATTTATGAAGTAAATACTCTATTAATCAAACAATGAACTGGTCTCCAGATTTATTCACACAAATAACCATAATTTAATTATCTGATATTTTCTGAATGTTTGTTTGACAATAGGAATTAAATAAAAATAAATGTTGGAGATTTGACACTAATTACTAAAAAGTGCTTTAATTCATTGATAAAACCTGACAAATTATCATTTTTATTAACATTTCTACTGTTGTTGTCATTTAACTAATGTGTGTGGGCCTCAGCTCTCTGAAGGTCAAACATCCGTACCAAAACTTTTTTCTCCTGACACTTTATTCATATTTTACGATGGTGTCTTGTTAACAACGACATGATGAACTCTGTGTTTCACACATCAGAATTTTTTTTAACTTTATTTTACTTCTGTTAAAACAAACAAACATCTTCTGTTTGTTGTCAGGACAAACAAGATGGCGGCCGTCTTCGTGTCGGAGGATATTTAGGTCAATGTGTGACGGAAGCAGTTTCACTCTGACGCCTCATTAACGCGACGTCATGAGTTTTGCTGTGATAACCGAAGCAGGAAGTGACGGCAGATTTCCCTCTGGAGCTCTTCGTCTGTCTCTTCTCTTCGTTTACATCATGTGACGTCTGTCCCCTGGTCTGTCCTCAGTCCTCACCCCGGTGTCCTCGCCGTCGGTCTCCCGCTGTCCGAGTCTCTGCTGGAGGACGGACACCACACACTCCACCGCCGCCTCCATGATCCGCTCCGTCTGACCGTTAAAAGTTCTTACCGCCGCCATGTTGGCTCGCTCTGTCCCGCCGAACGACAGCAGCGGGTTTACCGGGAGCAGATGGTCTATGACCGGGACCCGGAGCCGCAGGTCCGGTCAGGTTCAGCTGCGCGGCTGCGGCTGCAGAGAGACCAACTTGCCGCTGTGGGAGAAACGAAACGGACAGGAAGTGAATATGCTGACTCATAGTTTACATCCGGGTCAAATTTTAGGCGCGCTCAAACTGGAGGCTGGATTTCTTCCTGTCGCCTTTCTCTCACCACTTGTCCTTCACCTCAACGGAGACGTCATGAGGTGAAGGAAAGGTGTCAACGACTCATAGGACTTACGAAAAGAGAATCCGACCCCACTGACACTGAACTACGTCATCACGTGACGGCGGATGTTGTTGATGCGTCTGTCGCATAGGTCTGTCATAGTGAAACTACACATTTCTGAAGATGACCTACAAAAAGCATCTTAAAGGCGACTTGGCCTCGTGACTTCTTATCGGGTTGATTCATGTTAAACATATTTATTCATCACTGAGGTTGGAACTGGAATAAAAACAATAATCTAGGCTACAATACTGAAAAAAGGTTGTGACATTGAGAACAAAAAACAACATTTATAAAAGAAGATACAAACTGCTCTTTGTGTACAAGTCTACATTTTCTTGTTTAAAATATATTTCGGTTGCTGAGAAAAGATATTTTCAGTTCATAAAGAGAAGCATTTAACCATCAGTTACTCAGAAGAAGTACATTATATTATAACGACAATAACATGACACAAACCCTAACCCTAACCCTAACCCTAAGTAGAAAAATTTCAACCATACAATAATTAAATGTATTTGTTGTTCATTCCAGTTGATGATTGAACAACGAGATGTAAGAGTGTGATGGACAAACATGTTTCTGTAGACATTAATATGTAAACAGACATGTATGTTGTTATTTGTACCCACACAAATGTACTTATATTCATAGAAACATTTCACCTCTTCAACCAAACTCAGCACTCTGCTCCATATGAACTGAACAGCACTCTAGCGCCCTCTCATGGCAGCTCCTGCTGAGTGCTAACCCTCTGTGCTAACCCCCTGTACTAACCCTAACCCTCTGTGCTAACCATCTGTGCTTGTGCTAACCCTCTGTGCTAACTCTCTGTAATAACCTTAACTCTCTGTGTTAACTCCCTGTGCTAACCTTAACTCCCTGTGCTAACCTTAACCCCCTGTACTAACCCTAACCCTCTGTGCTAACCCTCTGTGCTAACTCTCTGTAATAACCTTAACTCTCTGTGTTAACTCCCTGTGCTAACCTTAACCCCCTGTACTAACCCTAACCCTCTGTGCTAACCATCTGTGCTAACCTTAACTCTCTGTGCTAACCTTAACCCTCTGTGCTAACTCTCTGTGCTAACCTTAACTCTCTGTGCTAACTTTAACCCTCTGTGCTAACTCCCTGTGCTAACCTTAAGCTTCTGTGCTAACTCTCTGTGCTAACCCTAACCCTCTGTGGTAACATTAACCCTCTGTGCTAACCTTCTGTGCTAACCTTAACCCTCTGTGCTAACCTTAACTCTCTGTGCTAACCTTAACTCTCTGCGATAACTATCTGTGCTAACCTTAACCCTCTGTGCTAACTATCTGTGCTAATCTTCTGTGCTAACTCTCTGTGCTAACTTTAACTCTCTGCGCTAACTATCTGTGCTAACCCTGTACAGTAAGATATATGATACAGACAACACAATTAAATAATGTGATATTTTTACTTTATTTGCAGCACAAGATGCATCATTGTGTGTCTTTTTTTTCTTCCTGTGTTTAGAGATAAACATCCTGTGTTCCTGTGTTTAGAGATAAACATTTTCTTCATTTTAAAAAGTGAAACATCAGTGCGACATGATGATGAAACAGATTCACTGAAGCCTGATTGGACCTCTAATGATGATGTCATCTTGTTCAAGAATCACACACTATGCTTGGAAACACTCAGGGAATCTGGTATTCATAAACTATATTTCAACACTGCTGTGAAAAACTCAAACTGAAACCAATATTTCTGCTCACATGATGGAGATGTGTGTGTGTGTGTGTGTGTGTGTGTGTGTGTGGTGGATGGCGGGGGACGACGACACTGAAGAAGATTTGACTTTATTTTCAGTTAAAACTTTGTGCACATGACATTTTGTGTTTACATACAGACGGTAAGTAGTCAGTCAGTAGTCAGTCAGTAGTCATGTTTATTTGTACGTTTCCCTGTGATGTAACAGTGAACATTTTTTGTGCTTGGATCACATCATTGATTTATTAAATCAGATCAAACAGTCGTTGACATGTGGGTTATGTCAACGAATGTTTGATGTGATTAACCCTAACCAGGATCAGGACTGAACCAGGTTTAGATACGAAAGGATCTGGGTCTCAGTGTTCCAGGTCTGGACCTGGAACCCGGAACAGTACAGGAATAAATCAGGTCTGGATTGTAAAGAGTATTTTTATCCATTGTGGTATCCTTGGTAACTGGCCTGTTTACTTTGAAACTTTGACCCGGAAGGAGACGCGACCCTGAAACTTGTCCCGATCATCATCGTTACGCAGGTGTGACCCCTCGACTCGACACTCCACCATCTGCTCCACGTCATAGTCGTCTTTGGTCAACAACAACTTGACTGCGACAAGAGGCTGCACATAGTCCGACTGTAGATAAACAGAGAGGTTGACATGGTAACATAACAACAAAAGGATAATGTATTAAGATGATGATAATTCATGATCTGCTCCTCTGAGTTTCTTTTAGTATTTTTAAGTTTGCTCTTTTATCTTCATCATACAGTTTGGGTCCTGGAATATTATCCCTTGAAATAATAATAATAATAATAATAATAACAGTATAAACTCACATGTGCTTTCTTGCCATAGTATGGGAAAAACATTTTATCCAACCGGCCCTCAGATGGGAAGTACTGCATCTGTAAAGGATTGTCTCTCTACCACAGAGAGAGAGAGAAAATGATATTGTTTGAATACAATAATAAAGAAGTAATAATGATAATAATAATGATTAAAGCTACAAGCAGCTGAACTCGCTCCCTCGTGGACGTCAGGACACTGGTTGATCCAGTTGTCCATGTTTTCAGACATGTTGTGAACGAGTAACAACAAGCAAACTAAAGTGTAAAAAAAAGGATTAAGGTATAAAACGTGAACTTCCCTGTTGCCACTAGGTGAAGCTACTATTGTTCCTGAAAATTGCCATGTGGATGTCTTCAGGCTGGAACTCCATTCAGACTAGAAAATTTATGTGAGTCCCAACAACTTCCTGTTTCATGGCAGAGAATTGAAATTCACCGAGCTGCCAAGGAAATGTGTTTGGATGAAACTTCTCTACCTGGTCAACTGCTGGTTTTTACGCCCAACAGGGCCATGTCTCGGGGGGGGGGGCATGATGCTGAGGTTAGGGGGCTTTTGTGTGTTACCTTTGCAGTACAGTTGATGAAGGGATCTCCTTGTGGCTTCAGTCCAACAACCTGTTGACAAAGACTGTGTTTTTTATTTCATTAAAATTGATTGAAGTTATGTTTCTGACAATTCTTTTTTTTATTTTTTTAAAGATTATTTTTTTGGTATTTATCTGCCTTAAACTTGACAGGACAGCTAGGTGAGAAAGGGGAGAGATGACATGCAGGAAATCGTCACAGGTCGGATTCAAACCCTGGACCTCTGCGTCGAGGAATAAACCTCAAAGTATATGTGTGCCTGCTCTATCGACTGAGCCACCCCGGACAATGTTTCTAACTCTTCATGAAGAAATTCATGTTCAAGCTAAAGTGTTTGACCTCCAACCTGTTGGCAACCATAGTATCTGTGAATGACCTGACTGACAGCTGCCTCCACTGAACTGAGACACAATGTGTTCTTGATTCTCATTCACTGTTACAAAAAAAAATGAACTCATCATGAACAAGCATAAACACTCTGTTGTTGTTCTGACCCGGTTCATCTTGATGATGATGCAGGGTTTCCCCTCAGCGAATCCGAAGCTGTTGTCGGTCAGACCAGAGCACTGACGCAGCGTGCTACGTTTAAACTGACAAACTTTCTTTAATGGTTTGTCGTCCTGTTCAGTGTATTCATCCACCAGACACAAGTCATTACGCTCTTGAAGGCTGTCGTTATAATCTGAAAACAAAACATGGTGATATTAAGTGATTGTGCTCGAGGAGAGAAATTAATGTCTCTTTT